>NC_142173.1:2424145-2724145 GCF_029865625.1 Vigna umbellata
ACAGCATTCATGGCAATTTCTGAGTTCTTAAGAAAACTATGTGATAAGATATAGCGTGATAGGTGATAATGGGTTTAGGATAGAAGGAAGAGAAACTTTATAAATAGGGAGTGGGTTCTATACAGGGGATTATCAAGTATTATTTTGTAAAAATCAGGTCTTTAGCATGTAGAGAGAGGTTATACTCTCAACCAGGGAGGTTATGCTCCCAACTCCATTCTTTGTAAAGTGACAATTCTATTACTGTGATCCATTCTTTCATCTCTATTATCTGTTGTCGGTGGGTGTTACTGTTTGGGTTTCATCTCTTTTATCGGCATTGAGAGAGTGTTGTTAGGTTCCAAACCCAGGAACCTAACAAATTGGTATAGGATAACAGAATAGATGGGTTTAGGAGTTAAGGGTGTGGGGGTGTCGATTGTAAAAGGGGTAGCGGGTCAGAGTTGCTATAAATAGAGCTCTTGTAACTCTGTAGAGGGTATCGAATATACTTTGTGTAAAGTCAGGCATTTTAGCTTGTAGAGAAGGGTTATGCCCTCAACCAGGGAGGTTATGCTCCCAGTTCATTCTTGTAAAGAGGTCTCTTTTACTGGGAATAATACAGAAAACCCATTCTTTTTTTCTATCTCCATCTTTTGATTGAGTTCTTGTTAGGTTCCAAACCCAGGAACCTAACAAATTGGTCCGACCTGCCGTTTCGAAGTGGAGGTGAAGGATCAAGAAATAAGAACCTGATCAAGAAGTGATCAAGAACCTGCCGGATCCGAATTGGGCGTGAAGCAAAGAAGGAGGGGAGCACGAAGAGACGATTGGAGGCTCTGGAGATTACGATGGAAGGGATGCAGGCGGAATCCGCCACAGTGCGTCAGGACTTGAAAAAAATAATGAGGATGATGGGGGCGCGGGCTTACAACAACGAAGAACAATCAGGTGGAAGTCATATTTTCGTAAATGACAACCAGCGCCGACGCGATGAGGATATTGGAGTGAGCGTGGATGGCGATCATCTCGAGGGGTAGAATAAATGGCGAAAGAGGGGTGAATTACCCACTTTTGAAGGGCTGGACCTGTTAAACTGGATCAATAGGACGGAGAAGTTTTTCGAGTTTCAAGGAGTAGCGGAGGAGGAGAAAGTACGACTCGCGTACACAAGCATGGAGGACAGCGCGGGTTACTGGTTCAAAGCTTGGAAGGAAAAAACCAAGAATCGTTCTTGGGATGGTTTGAAGGAAGCCCTGGTGATAATAAAGTTTGGAACCATTGTTGAGCGTTTGGTGACATACAAACATATGGGGATGGTGGAAAAGTCTGTACAAGACCTCAAGATTTTGGCGGGTAGCGGGTCAGAAGATGAGTCATTTGGGGGACAAACGCGAGGAGCGGTTACTGAGCGGTACGAGGCCAAGTACTGTAGACCAGACCGATCGGGATTAGCCGAGCGGTCCGAGGCCTATTGCTATAACCCATGCCGATTGAAAGTTACCGAGCGGTCAGAGGCCGATCGCCATAACAGGATTGAATTCTTGTTAGGTTATAAACCCACAAACCTAACACTATGTTAGAGCTTAAAAGAACCAAACCATGCACTCAAGTACACCATTTATTACGTATCACAGTCCACCAAGTTTGACCATCTACATTCGATTCTAACACACTCTGCATTCTCTTTTCTAAAAATAGAACATATACATATATCACGAATTTGTCAATTTCTACTGCACACATGAATAGAAACAGAGTAAATCCAGCATGGCAGGATATTAAATTCAGATGGCCACATAAGCTATCAGCCAGGAAGTAATTACAATACACGTAACCAGAATCCACATTATAGAATTAGAATGAACGATATGACACACATGTTATCATCTGAATATGCATATGATATACTAACAATACCATAGTTACGAATCAGGAACAAACAAGAACGCAGATTTCAAAGCATCTAAACAACCACAAGTGAGCTTACCATTCTCAACTCATCCAACTAACTAATCCATCCACACTTAGTAGGTTCATGACAAATATAATACTATGTATATGGAAATTCAACTTTAGGCATGGACTTCCTAGGGTTTGTATCTTTGACAAAGTACGAAGCAAACACAAACCTTTCCACCCCTTGGAGGAAGATCTTGGATACTAAGGCTACCTACTCAACTTTCTAGGGTTCTATCTTTCACTCTTTCATTGTATTTCATCTAGTTTCACCATGAATATGGTGAACTAAAGTTTGTATTGTTGTTGGGGAATCAATGTAATCTTTTGAAGCTCTATATGGAATCTTTTGATATAATATGTTATTTAACGACAGTAATTTGGATAAGATCATGTTTTTCAAGATGGTATATTTCATTATAAGATTTTAACCTTCTTTTAGATTCTATGACAAATTTTAGATAGATTATATCACAGTTTTATTATAATATTATTTGTTATTATTATTATTATTATTACTATTATCATTAACGAGTGAAAATATCATTAGCAATACTACTTAATTTACTATCATTCAATAACACCTTCAATTTAATTTAATCTTCTTATTTGTTCTATATTTATTATATAAATTAACAAAATTGTCTTATTAACAAAATTATTAACACCATTCTCATTCGGTAAGAAATTTTATTTTATTTTTCATCTTGATAGTTTTGTTCAATCACATTAAATATAGAAAAATTTACATTTTTCTATTATTAAAGTCTCCTTTTTCAGTATTTTAAATATAAAATTATAATCAAATACATTACGTAGAGCTAACTAATATCATTTAATTTTTATTAAAGCTTCCTTTTTTATATTTTAAACCTAAAATTATAATCAAGATATATTATTTAGAGCCTATTTAATATGTAACTAATTAATATCATTCAATTTTTAGTATAATTAATATGATTGGATTTTGAATAATAATCGCCTAATTAATATGTAACTAATTAATATCATTTTATTTTTACTATAGCCTAACTAACATGTAACTAACTAATATCATTTAATTTTTATTAAAGTTTCCTTTTTTTATATTTTAAATGTAAAATTATAATCGAGATATACATTATTTGGAGCCTAATTAATATGTAACTAACTAATGATTTAATTTTTACTAAACTATTATGATTGGATTCTGAATAATAGTAGCTTAATTAATATGTAAATAATATATAACTAACTAATATCATTTTTTTTTACTATAGTCTAATTATTATGTAACTAACTAATATCATTTAATTTTTATTAAAGTTTCCTTTTTTATATTTTAAATCTAAAATTATAACCAAGATACATTATTTAGAGCCTAATTAATATGTAACAAACTATATCATTTAATTTTTAGTATGTAACTATTATGATTGGATTTTAAATATTAATCGCCTAATTAATATATAATTCATATATAACCAACTAATATATCATTTTAGTTTTACTATAACTAATGTGATTTTAAATAATGAAACCAATTCAAATATGATTTAATAATATACTATTTAAGTACGATAATTTATATATATGATAATCACATTAAATTAGATAAGATTGCATCTTTCTATTATTAATTTTTCCTATTTTATATTTTAAATGTAAGATTATAATCAAGATACATTATTTACGCCGAAACAGCCGACAACAATTAATATAGATAAGATTACATTTTTCTATTATAAAAGTTTCTGTTTTTTATATTTTAAATGTAAAATTATAATCAAGATCATTACTTAGAGCCTAATTAATATGTAACTAACTAATATCTTTTAATTTTTAGTATTAGTATGATTTGACTTTGAATATTGATCGCCTAATTAATATGTAACTAACTAATAATATTTTTTTTTTACTATAGCTACAACGATTTGATTTTGAATAAGGAAACCAACTTAAATGAAATTTAATAATATACTACATAATTACTATAATTTGTATATGATAATCAAACTAAATATAGATAAGGTTGCATTTTTCTATTATTAATGTTTTCTTTTTTATACTTTAAATGTAAAATTATAATCAAGATACATTAATTAGAGTCCAATTAACACGTAACTAACTAATATCATTTTCTTTTTACTATATTTTTTATGATTTGACTTTGAAGAATGACTATACACACGAAACCAACTTAAATGTAATTTAATAATATATTATTTGATTACTTTAATTTATATATCACAGTAGTTTTCAAGATTGTATCTTTTCATTTATTACATGTCATTAGATTTTATTATATATACTAGCTTTCATGAGTCATTCATTTCATCGTGGAAAAAAGAAAGAAAAGCTTGAAACTCTCAAAACAAAATTTAAGTCTATCGTAAAGTGATCTCAAAGCGAGGAACTCTCCTACATCAAACAAGTAAGTTATTAAATTTCTCAAATGATTTTGTCTACTAGTTTCTTAATAAACTACCTCATTCGATCTTTCAAGTTTTGATTTCCCGTATCTTTTTTTGTGTAACAGGAATGGCAATGCAGTGGTCAATTGTAGACGATGGCTTTATCATTGAATTTGTGATTCAAGATCACCGCAATAACGCCCATAGTAGAAATTTAAGATCAGCCGAAGAAGATGGTGAAGTTTATATCATTGATGCCGTGAACTTGGGTGGCAGCAACATGCAAAACAATAACAATAGAAGTTTAAGATCAAGCCAAGACAGTGTTTTGATCTTCGATTCAGTGCAAAACAACTATAATCCTTTGAAAAATCTTGAAAGGTTTATAATTGAAGAAAAAACAGAAGATTCTTGCAGCATATGTCTTGAGGAACTTGCAATTGGATCAAGAGCAGTTCGCATACCCCACCCATGTTCTCATATCTTTCATCACCACTGCATCAAAAAATGGCTCGACATCAATCGCACTTGTCCTTTGTGTCGCAGGAACATATAGCTTTTTAATATTCAATCTTTGTACTTAGGTTTCACATTTCCAATTATTGTAATCACTTAATCAGTTCTAACATCTATTAATCTCAATACTGGCGTTGTGTTTTAATGTGTTGTTTTAGTATGTTGTAATGCAAATATTTTAGTATACCCATTGATACTCAGAAAATTTGTCAAAGCAAATCATATCTTTGCTGTAATAATATCAATTATTATTCGGACATCCATAAGTCACACACTAGTACGCATAAAGGTTTTCAACAACACAAATCAGATTATCGTTCCAGAATTAAGCCTACTTCCATTTGAAATCAGATTATTACATTTTTCTATTATTAAAGTTTCCTTTTTTTATATTTTAAATGTAAAATTATATTCAAGATACATTACTTATAGCCTAATTAATGTGTAACTAACTAATAACATTTTATTCTTACTATAGCTATTTATTAATTACGTTAATTTGTATATGACTACAGTTTTTTAGATTCTATCTTTTCATTTATTACATTTCATTAGATTTTATTATATATACTACCTTCCATGAGTCATTCGTGGAAAACGAGAAAGAAAAGCTTCAAACTCTCAAAACAAATGTTAACTCTATAGTTAATTTGATTTCATTAGTTTATTATTATTATTATTATTATTATTATTATTATTATTATTATTATTATTATTATTATTATTATTATTATTATTATTATTATTATTATTATTATTATTATTATTATTAACTGATGAAAATATTTTGGCTGTTTCGTTAGTTTGAAGAGTTGTGGAACGTAAGGGTAGAAAGGTCTGTAGTCAGACGAACCGTATTCTGTCTCTAGGACGATCGTTCATGCTCAGAGGTAAGGGAAGCTTATATGATTTAATTTGTATGATGTTTGAATGACATGTACGTGTGTTGAATTGATGAATGATATGAAGTATGATTGTTGATATGTTTGATTATATGAAGTATGATTAATTATGTTATGGGTGTTTAATCTTATGAAAATTATTATGATATGAATGTATAAAGTTATGAAGTTATAAGTTGAGAAATGAGTTTGAATATAAATGATTTGATATGAAATTTCCCTATGATAGTGTATGTTCGTCATTGAACGGTCATTGACCGTTCGGTAATGTTAGTAACCTTAGTTAAAATTGGATTCTTTCATTTGGAAAGAATCCTAGTTGAGGACGAGCATCTTCGTGTGGTAATACTATGCATGAGCGTTCGGCCAAGCGTAGTTACATCTGAGTATTCGGTGATAAACTTAAAATTTTGTAAATATATGTATTTGTATATTTTAGTTATTCTTAAACACAATTTCAATAATATCTTATTATATTTATTAATCTTTCTATTATAATTTTATTAGTGCTCAGTCTCACACCAAGCTCTCGAAATGAGTAGTGCTCGGTCTTATACCAAGTGCTTGTACTCAGTTATGGTATGATCTATCTTTATGAAAATAGAGTTCGTCCAACTTCAGTAGAATTTCCCTCTACCATGTTCGGTCATTGACTGACATTAGGTTTCTGTATGTGAATTATTCTAAGTATGGTTCTTTAAACGTCTTGACGTGTCTACATTCATTGGTTCCGGCCTAGAGCCTTAGTACTGGACATGTTCTTTGAAGTGGATTTGAGCTCACAAGAGCCATTTCATTTAAATAAATTCATGTTGTAAATAATGTTCGTTCTTGGGATATGTATAATGGTACTCGGTTCCTTTCTCAACCTGACTGTAACCCTCTCGGTTTTATTCTATTCTGGAACGGGAGACTTCTTTGTCTCGTTCCAAGTGTTCATCCCCGTTCTGAGTGAGGATTGAACGTTCGGTATTTTGATGTCCTTAAAATCAGTGAACAAAGATGAAATTAAAATGATGGATAATGAAAGATGAAGAGAATATGAGATGGATGAAATGTTGTGGATTATGAACGAGCGTTTCAGGGAGGAACGACTCATGGATGATTACTGAATTTGTAAAGTATGAATGTGGTTATGCTAAGCTGGTGGGTTCATCCTGATGTTCCATGAGTACTCGTCCTCACGTAGAGGAGGGTAGGTCATGTGTGGGAACGACAAGAGGTCCTAGTCCTTAGGGGTACTTTGGACAGATAGAACTAACCTCGGGTGGCAGTTGATGAGAGTATTCCAGTTACTACATCACCCGGGTGCACGGACGCCGTAGCTACACAGATTTCATACAGTTCGGACAGTCAGTCTAGTATTAGGCTTTGTATGAAAGTATGACTAAACTATTCTGTGTGTTGATGGTATGAATTGTATGTTTGTAACTGAATTAAATTACATAAGCTTACCCTGTGTTTTCCTGTGTTGTCTGGTTTTGTACGTCCGTCTTTGTCATTGCAATGATCATCCGTGTGGATGTGAGCAAAAGGAGACGAACTGCTGGAAGAGGCGCTGGAAGAAGAAAATTTGGTAGAGGTAGAAGTGAAGACCGAACAATAGGACGTTCGGTCAGTAGTCTAGTATAGTAAGGTGGTCGTTCGATCACCTCCCCTTTTGATTTTATTTGACCGTTTGGTATAAGTTTTGTAAACCGTTCGGTTAAACTTCCTTAACCTGCTTAATTAATTTTGTAACTCTTTTATGTAAGGCCGTTCGGCCATAAGCGTTCGCTCCACTCTAGTGTAAGACTGATCTGAATTATTGGTAAATGTAATTATTCTATTATATAGTTTATACTGTATTTTTAGGATGTTACATTAGTGGTATCAAAGCAGTTTGTTCCTTAAAGAATACTGTAGGTTATGAGTATGTTATGCTTTTGCTGTGTGCTCGACGTTCATTTGATGAGTATTTTAAACTCCTTGAAATTAACTAATGATTGCTTTCTCTGCTTCTTAGAGAACTAATGGCACCGAGACCTCCTCCTCAACCTACCGAACGTGATGCATCCGACAACACCAGATTATTAGAATTAGTAATAGAAGCTCTACAGCAGTAGAACGTTGCCTTGATGCAGCAGAACACGACCGCTTTACAGAGTTTGGAAGCCGCACGTGCCAACTCTGAAGCGACTCAGAGACAACTGATGGAGATCATCGCAACCACAAGGAACACATCTGGAGTGTCCACTTCCAACGCTACCCATCAAGCCGAGTGGAGCTTAGAGAGTTTTCTCCAACATCACTCTGCCAAATTCAACGGGAAATGCCTTCTTGATGAGGCCGACCAGTGGTTACGAGATATGGAAAGAATCTACAATGCCAAGAGGTGTCCGGACGACAATCAATTGGCATTCACGGAGTATCTGTTGACTGGAGAGGCCAGTCATTGGTGGACAAGAATGAAGATGATTTTGGCGGACACCCAAAGTCCCCTCTCGTGGGAAGTCTTTAGAAGCAAGTGCTATGAGGAGTACTTCCCAGATAGCGTGCGTTTCGCTAAAGAGGTGGTGTTTCTTCAACTGGTGCAAGGCGGGATGTCCGTCTCGGAGTACATTAACAAGTTCAAGCACTTAGTGAGATTTAACACTGTGGCGACTAGTGAAGAATGGCAGTGTCGGAAGTTTGAAAATGGGCTGAGGAGTGATTTGAAGTTGCTGATATCCAGCCTATGTATTAGGTCTTTTCCTGCCATGGTTGAGAGAGCCAAAGTGTTGGAGAAGAATGTGGCCGAAGTGGAACAGCAGAAGAAGCAACAACAATTAGTTAGGGGTAGCCTAGCGCAGGCGGTTGGGCGAGTATATGCAATAACGGGCGTTGAAGCAGCAAGCTAAGGTACACTCATCACCAAAACCTACTTATTATATGGAATGCCCTGTTGTGTGTTTATGATTCGGGGGCAACACACTCCTTGATCTCGAAGGCGTGCGTTGAGAAACTGGGGTTAGCTGAGAGCGAGATGTCGTTCAACTTGGTGGTGTCAACCCCAGCGGCTGGTGAGGTTAGGACGTCTACGGTTTGTGTTAGATGTCCTATTGAGGTAGAAGGGCGTAGATATAAGGTGAACCCCATATGTTTACCTCTAAAAGACTTAGAGGTGATTTTAGGAATGGATTGGTTGGTTGCCAATCGCATTCTCATAGATTGTGGTGAAAAGAAGTTAGTTTTTCCTAATGAAGAAGAAGAAGAGTTGTTTGTGACGCTCGGTCAGCTAAAGGAGGACATCATAGAGGGCGTCAGTTGTTTTCTGATAATGACGCACGCGAATGAGAATTTTGAAGATTTAAGTCATGAACGATCGTCCAGTAGCAAGCGGAGTGGAGGACGATCAGTTGTGGACGAATTCCCGGATGTATTTATGGATGAAATACCTAGACTACCTCCCCCTCGCGAGGTAGAATTCACTATTGATTTGGTGTCGACAGCAGGACCCATTTTTGTGGCACCATATCGGATGTCACCAGCAGAGTTGGTTGAACTCAAGAAACAGATTGAAGATTTAATGGACAAGCAGTTCATTCGGCCAAGTGCATTTCCTTGGGGAGCGCCAGTTCTCTTAGTGAAGAAGAAGGATGGCAGCTCTCGGCTTTGTATTGACTACAGGCAGTTAAACAAGCTGACCATCAAGAACAAGTACCCCTTGTCGAGGATTGACAATCTATTGGATCAATTGCATGGGGCTACTATATTTTCGAAGATTGACTTGAGGTCTGGGTATCATCAAATTCGGGTTAAGGAAGGGGACGTCCAGAAGACAGCCTTCAGGTCTCGTTACGGACACTACGAGTACGTAGTGATGTCGTTCGATGTCACTAATGCACCAGCGATCTTCATGGACTACATGAATCGCATCTTTAGGCCGTTCCTAGACAAGTTCGTGGTCGTCTTTATTGATGATATTCTCATCTACTCCAAGAGCTGTGAAGAGAATGAAGAACACTTGAGGATGGTGCTGAGCATCTTGAGGAAAAAGGAGTTGTACGCCAAGTTATCCAAGTGTGAGTTTTGGATGAAAGAAGTGCAGTTCTTGGGGCACGTAGTCTCTGCTGGAGGGATCTCAGTGGATTCGGCCAAGGTACGAGCGGTGTTGGAATGGGAGAGTCCGCGTTCGGTCACTGAAGTCCGAAGTTTGGTAGGGCTAGCGGGCTACTATAGGCGTTTTATTGAAGGATTTTCTAAGATGGTAGCACCGTTGACACAGCTGACGCAAAAAGATCACCCGTTCGCTTGAACCGATCGGTGTGAAGCTAGTTTCCAAGAACTGAAGCAGAGGTTAACGAGAGCCCCAGTCTTGTTGATTCGTGACACGGCCAAACCATTCGAAGTCTACTGTGATGCTTCTCATCAAGGTTTGGGTTGTGTGCTTATGTAAGAGAAAAGAGCGGTTGCGTACGCTTCTAGGCAGCTGAAGATACATGAGAAGAACTACCCAACGCACGACTTGGAATTGGCAGCTGTGGTCTTCGCATTGAAGATTTGGAGGCACTACTTGTATGGGTCTACATTCCAAGTCTTCAACGATCACAAGAGTCTCAAGTACCTCTTTGATCAAAAGGAGTTGAATATGAGCTAGAGGAGGTGGCTTGAGTTCTTGAAGGACTATGACTTTGAACTACTCTACTATCCAAGGAAGGCGAACGTTGTAGCGGACGCTTTGAGCAGAAAGGTAGTTCATGTCTCGTCCATGATGGTCAGAGAATTAAGCTTGGTGGAGAGTTTTAGAGATCTAAGGTTGCAGTTCGACTTGGAACCGAACAGTATCATATGTTGTAACCTTAGAGTATCCAGCGATGTCTTTGACCGAATTGGGTTTAAGGTAAATTAGAAAGTGGCATTAACATTAATTAAGAAAGTTGAATTCTTGAATACATGAGAGTGGATAGGTGATGGACAAATTTATGAACACCAAATTATGATGTCACAAACTTGTTTTCAATCGGCAAGTATGACCGAATCGTTCAAGTAATAAACTTGGTTAGACCAAGTATCGTTCTTCCCAAAGGACTCACGGCCTAGTTTAGTTATGTGGTTTCTTGATTAACTAAGACTTACAAACGAAATATTTGGGGTTTAAAATGCAAGACAGAAAATAAACATGTATGCATGAATTTTTGATCAATGGCAAAAATCAAAAGATAAACACTTTCAATGAAATATAGATATGAATATGTTGTTGGGGGTCAATTTCATCTTATCCACTCTCATATATTTTAGGAATTCAACATTCAAATCATCATTGTTAATGCCACTCTCTAATGTACCTTTCCAGAAGGCTTCTCCCTAATCACGAGTTCATACAATTCCTAGCATTCCTAATGATCAGTTCATAAGTGCAGGAGCTTAACGACAACCAATATCATATTGGGAGAAATTCCCCGGATCTAGACTTCCCCGTACGTGCCCGTATCGACAAAACCAATAATCATGCATCGAATGAGTTAAACAATGCAAGCATTAAGCAAAGAGGAAAAACCCTAACTAATGATGAAAGAAAGCATAAATCTTAATTAAAAGATGTAAAAACAGATTCCATATATGAGAGTTTCACAAGATTACATTGATTCCCCAACAAACATACAGAGTTTAGTTCACCATATTCATGGTGAACCTAGATGAATTACAATGAAAGAATGAAAGAATAAACCCTAAAAAGGTGAAGAGGAAGCCTCAGCATCCAAGATCCTCCTTCAAAGGGGTGGAAGAGAGAGTGTTTGCTTCGTTCCAGCCAGAGATGCCTAACCCTAGGAAACCCTAAAGCTTATATATCATTCGTAAATTACAAAAAGTCAAATCCAAGCCCATTAAAGTGCCGCTCAGCGGTAAAATACCGCTCAGCGGTGAGTGCGTGACTTGTTTTCTCCCCTCAGCGGCCATTTTGCCCCTCAGCGGACCTCCCGCAAGCTCCTGAGTGCCGCTCAGCGGTAAACTGCCGCTGAGCGGTGACTTCGGCTTCTCCTTTTGCACTTTTTATTGTCTTTTCTGATTTCATCTCTCTCCTTCTTCACTTCTTTCACCAAATTCACCTTAAAACCTGCACAAAAACACTGAAATCAAGCATAAACCTGTCCAGCTCTCTTATTTCCAAAAATATAAAGAAAAGCATGATTTCAAGCTAGTTTCTAAGTGTAAAGGTTGCTTTTAGTGTCAATTTTAATCATAAAAATAACAGTTTTTCAACTGTTATCACAACCCCAAACTTAAAACTTTGCTTGTCCTCAAGCAAATAAGATGTAACTCAATCTTCAACCAATTCATATGATGGTTCACTCATTCAAAAATCCTCTTTTCCAAGATAAGTAACAACTTCACTCAAACTTATGACCAAGAGTTTACTCAAGATGTGCACATGTTTTAGTGTTCACAAGGTCATTTAAATTCCAACAAATGCTATTCTCATGAATGATCAATCAATTAAGCATGGATGTTCATGTGTTCATGTAATATTTCCTCACTAAGTCAAGTGTTTCACTCACACTCAAGTGTATAAGAGATGATCACTCATTCACTCTACTATCACAATGTCACATGAATCAAATTTGCCTTTCATTTTACCACAATCAAAAACATTCACAAGCATGCATCATCACAAGGACTTTTCTATGGCTTATAATGTGGCTGGGCTAACAAGAAAATTGGTTTTTCTGGATCACAAAATCCTTGAGTTAAGAGAATCATACAACACAATCATCTTATTCATTCCCAACTTTCTTTTGCCTTTGCATTGAGCTTTGCTTCTTTTTCTTTTCTTTTCTTTTTCTATGCATATTCTTACTTTTTAGCTCTTAGCTCAATGCTTTTCATGTTTTCCCAACAACCCCAAACTTGAACATTTAACAATACCACACAAGATCTTCTACTTAACTCAAGGTAAAGATTTTCAGTCAAGGGTTTTCAGTGTATATTCAAGGCTAAGGGTTCAAAGGATAGAACACAAAGTGTTCTTTTTTTAGTGGGCTAATTTTTATAAATTTGGCCAATAAAAAGGTTTCCAACAAACGGCCTTGATCATATGATGCAAAACAAGCAATTGATTCAATCATAGAAAACCTGGGCAAAATCATTCACGCTTTCAAAGTAATAGCATTCAACAATAACAACTCTGGAGCTCAAAATCTCACATATAAGCTCATTCACATTTGACATACACATCCTGCTTAATTTCACAATCACAATCATAATATCATGCATTTGTTCACAAAGCTTGTGAATCACCTGTATAAGCATTTTAATGTGCACATCATCTCCACATCAATTAATCATAAGCATCATTCAGTATTACTTATCACACAATCACAGTTAATAGCAAACCATCACAAGAAACCAGGTTTCAAATAGAGTACATCAAACCCTAATCTAAAAACAAAAACAAATAAGTTCAGAAAACTTAAACCACAAAACATAAGCACATGATAGCATTTATCAGTAAATGCTATCTCAGCTCCTCATCAGTCTGAGCTGTCCTCTGTATCTTCTTCTTCTTCCTCATCTTCAGCATCTTCAAATGCATCATCATCATCAGCTTCATCTTCTTCCATCTCTCTAGCCGAAGCTTCAGCTGCTCCAGCTCCTCCTCCATGCACTGGCTCCTCTGGCCAAGCTACCACATTATGGAATTCATCCATAGTCCACCTGTGGGTTGGAGGTGTATCATACATCCCCACAATCATCTCAACAGTGGCCACCTGCCCTCTGTGAATGGACTGCAACTGAGCACCTATAAGAGACATGTACATGTCCCTCATCTGGAATGGTTCTGCTTCATGTGTATCAGCAGATGTCTGGCTCTGTGCTGGCCCTCTCTCTCTACGAGCACGACGTGGTGGAACTGGCTGAGCTGCATCATCACCTCCACAGTACTGTCTATAGTAGGCCTCATCAATAGCTTTTCTTGGCCTCTCAAAAGGTGGAGCAGAAGTGTCCACCCCAGCTATCTTACAAAGGTGCGTGATCAAAGAAGGATGTCCTAGTGGTGCTTTGTTGTTTGAAGTATTAGCGCACACACTAATCTCATCAGCTATCACCTGCCCAATATTAACATTCAAGTTTCTGATAGCACAGTAGATGAAGAATGCCCTGCTGAGAGTAATATCTGACACATGTGAACATGGCTGAATGTTGGCATGAGAAAACGCCATCCAATACTTTGCAAGAGGAGTCAAATCTGTCCTCCTAATGTTAACCACTGAGCTAGATCGATTCCTTTGGAAGTGTCCTCTAGATATACACAATACTCTCTCCACATCCTCATAATCAGCACCTTCCTCCATGCAAAGAGCAAACTGGCACTGCTCACCAGCCCATACAGTGTCCAGAAAGTTATTAATTGAATCAGGATCATACCTGATAGCATGGCCTCTAACATAGCCCAAATAATTCTCAGCTGGATAATCACCAATCTTCTTTGCATTGGTGTAAAATTCCTTAACCACAGCTATGTTGGCAGGTGCAGGATAAGTGGCTAGCTTTCCCCAATCATTCCCTAAAACTTGCTCTCCAAATTGAGGAGCAAGGTTAGGTATCATTCCAACCTTTCTCTCCATCAGAAGTCTCCTGTCCTGAACCACTTTAAAGTGCTTCTCATGTTTCCTAGAGAGGAACCTGCTAGAGTGGAGTTGTTCTGGTTCCTTTTCCTTTCTCTTGGTTGCCATGGTTTTCAATCTTTTTCCTGAAGATGATGCCATTCCTACATTCAAAACACAAATACAAAACCACAGAACATGATGTTAATCATTAGTAAAACAAAAAACACAACTCCTTTCGAAGCTAAACCACCGCTGAGGGCCAGAATTCCCCCTCAGCGCCACCAGTACCACATTCCAGATCACACAAAACCAGAAAAATCAAATCTGGCAGAGTGCCGCTCAGCGGCAGTTTACCCCTCAGCGGTAACTCTGCAGATTTTTGAAAAACCTGTTTTAAAGCTTTCCTAACTCCACCCAAATGCAATTTTCAGTTTTCCAGTTCATAATCATGCAGTTTAATCGGTTCAAACATCAAATATATCATCAAATCATGCAAAGAAATCAAAACCCCTAAATCTTCATGCTTTGACCATCATATTCAAAATCAAAACCCTAGAATGAACAAAATGCATTTTACTTACTTGGGTGGAGATACTAGATGCAATGAGAATGCTTCCAAGCTAGAATGCTCTCTTCCAACCCCAAACTTTGATGGCACACTAGTGAAAAAGTGAGTAGAAGAGAAATTTTCTTAAGAGGGAAGAGTGAAAAGATGTGGAAAACCTTGGAGAAGATATGTGGGAGTGTTTGTACAAAGAAAAGTCTGAAAGTGTGAAAGAATGCGCAGCCTAGGGTTTAAAAATACCCTAATGGGCTCGGGTCCCGCTAAGGGGAACTAAAACCCTATTCTGCGAGAGTACCGCTCAGCGGTAAAGTACCGCTCAGCGGCACTTTCGTGAAGTGCTCTTCTCCTTCTTTTCTTAACCTACGTGCCTCCCATATGTGCCCCTCACTGGTTCCCTGCAATTCAATGTTCAAAATGCTTATGCAAACCCTAACTAAAATAAACAAACAGAAATATTCAATCAACTGGGTTGCCTCCCAGGTAGCGCTTGTTTAACGTCACGAGCCTGACCCAAAATCCACCAACACCCTTCAGTAGGTGTTAAATTTTCTTACCAACACCCATCAGTAGGTGTTACAGCCATAGTATCCTTCAGTAGATACTTAACCACCTAGCATCCTTCAGTAGATGCTATCTCCAACAAAATAATTACAAAACTAATGTTCACAAATTAAAAATTACAAAACCAAATCAAAAGTTTTTAAATTCACTGGGTTGCCTCCCAGCAAGCGCTCTTTTAACGTCATTAGCTTGACCCAATAAAGCTCAAGTTCCATCTTCTTTATAGTTGATGTTGTCATTCCACCAACTCCTCAGCTGTTTCCTTTGAACTGTTTTGGTTCTTCTAGAATATGGAGACTCTATCTCTATCATCTCCTTCTCTTTAAATCCCTTCACAACCCACAACTTGTTCTTGATTCTAACAGGTGTGCCAAGTTGGAGTCTTCTTTTCTTCCAGTCTCTAGGAATTTCTTCTCCTCTTCCAATCTCTTCTTCCTGGGGTACCTGAAACAACAAACAATGGTTACCTGAAACCTCAAGATTTTCTTCTTTACGGCTAGTCATGGGTGCATCTCGAAATGCAGCTTTATAACTAGCTTCTTCCTCCTTTGCTTGCATCTCATCTTTGAAGACATCTACCACCACTCTCTCCTCTCTGTCCTGGAGCACCACTATACCTTCATTTACATCTATGATAGCCCTGGCCGTTTTCATAAACGGTCTTCCAAGTATGATAGGTATCTTCTCAGTCTCCATCTTCATCACCACAAAGTCTGCCAAGAACTGAAGTTTGCCAACACAAACTATAATGTCCTCTACAATCCCACATGGCTCCTTTGAAGATCCATCGGCCATTACTATTTTAACCTTTGCAGGTTTCATTTTAACATTGCCGATTTGCTCCAGTAAAGAATAAGGCATCAAGTTAACACTTGAACCTAAATCAAGGAGAGCTTTCTTTACCTTTTTCTTCCCTATAGTACAAGGGATAGAAAAACTGCCTGGATCTGACGCTTTAGGAGGGAATGACTCTTTCTTAACAGTTATACACTCTTTTGCCTCATCATCTCTACGTCTCTTCTTTGTAGAGATTTCTTCATCAGATTTTGTGTAAACTGCAATTTTCTGTAAAATCTGTTCCCAAGGTGCTTTATTATTCACCATTCTGAATAATTCCGTGAAGTCCATTTGTTTCTCTTGATTTATTGGAAAAGGAAAATTGTTTTTGCTCTCTATTTCTCTTCTTTCTTCTGTTTCTCCTTCTTCTAACTCAATTATCTCTTCATTCACACTCTTTACCACTTTGCACTCTTCTCTAGGGTTAACCTCAGTATTAGCCCCAAAATTTCTATTTGGCCTTTCTTCCAATTGCTTGGTAATCTGACCCATTTGAATCTCCAAATTCTTTATAGCAGCTTCAGTGCTCTTTTGAGAAGATTCGGTTTTCTGTATGAATTGCTGAAGAGTTTCTTCCAACCTTGTTGATCTTTCATTAAGCATAGATAACTGTTGCCAAAAGGTTGGTTGTTGTTGCTGCTTATTATATTGATTTGCTTGCCCAGTTTGTCCTTGACCAATGCTTGGATGTGGTTTCCACCCTTGATTGTAATTCCCTTGACGGTATGGAAATTGATTAGCCATGAAATTAACATCCTCCAAGGCTTCCACTGGAAAAGCACATTGACCATTGATATGATCACCTCCACATAATTCGCACAACTGGGTTTGTACCTGTGCAGCAGTTTTCAACTCTTTAGGTAATTGTGCAAGAGTTTTAGTCAGAGTCTCCAGCTGTTGAGTTAGAATTTTATTTTGAGCTAGCAAGGCATCATGTGTCTGTAATTGGAGAACCCCTTTTTGTTGCATAGGAGCTCCTCTTTCACTGTTGAGCTCATTATCACTAGTAGCCATGTTGTCAATGATTTCTATAGCTTCCTCTGGAGTTTTCCATTTAATATTGCCTCCTGCTGAGGCATCAAGCATCATCTTGGTTTGTGAACCAAGCCCTCCAAGGAAAGTTAAGACTACTTCCTGTTCTTCAAAGCCATGCATGGGTGTTTTTCTTAGCAGACTTTTGTATCTATCCCATGCATGCCCCAGTGATTCTTCCATGCCCTGCTTAAATGAAGATATCTCTTGCTTGCCTTTTGTCACCTTTGATTGTGGAAAGTACTTGTTCAAAAACTTTGTTACCACTGCTTCCCACTCTGTGAAACTTCCTTCTGGAAAAGAGTTCAACCAAAGCTTAGCATTGCCTCCCAATGAGAAAGGAAACAAACTAAGTTTGATTGCTTCGTCTGGCACCCCATTGATTTTCACTGTGTTGCAAATTTCATTAAATGTAGTAAGGTGCTCATATGGGCTTTCATGAGATAACCCATTAAATTGATTGCTCTTCACCAGTTGGATCAGTGCTGGTTTGACCTCCATATTGGCTGCATTGACTCTAGGTCTAGCTATGCTGTTAAAGTGTTGAGGTCCAGCTATATTGGTGTAATCAGCAAGAGTTCTTCTAATATTATTATTCTCCATATTTTCTGTGCTATTGTCAGAACCTTGTGGTGATGGTTGCAACAGAGTTTCCGGAGGAGGGAAAAGTTCTCTAGATGTTCTGATTCTTCTCCTCCGTCTACTGTCTTCTAATCCTTCAAGCAGAGGTTCTGTTGTTTTCTTGCTCCTAGTTCGAATTGCCTCCTGCATACACAAGAACACAAAACCCTAGAAAAGATTTGGTTAGCACAAAAAGATATAAAATAAAATAAAAATTCGAAATTTAAAAATAAAATAAAAAAAATAAGTCAAAGATAATCAATAATCACACAAATTAACCAGTTAAACCACGAGTCCCCGGCAACGGCGCCAAAAACTTGATGGACAAATTTATGAACACCAAATTATGATGTCACAAACTTGTTTTCAATCGGCAAGTATGACCGAATCGTTCAAGTAATAAACTTGGTTAGACCAAGTATCGTTCTTCCCAAAGGACTCACGGCCTAGTTTAGTTATGTGGTTTCTTGATTAACTAAGACTTACAAACGAAATATTTGGGGTTTAAAATGCAAGACAGAAAATAAACATGTATGCATGAATTTTTGATCAATGGCAAAAATCAAAAGATAAACACTTTCAATGAAATATAGATATGAATATGTTGTTGGGGGTCAATTTCATCTTATCCACTCTCATATATTTTAGGAATTCAACATTCAAATCATCATTGTTAATGCCACTCTCTAATGTACCTTTCCAGAAGGCTTCTCCCTAATCACGAGTTCATACAATTCCTAGCATTCCTAATGATCAGTTCATAAGTGCAGGAGCTTAACGACAACCAATATCATATTGGGAGAAATTCCCCGGATCTAGACTTCCCCGTACGTGCCCGTATCGACAAAACCAATAATCATGCATCGAATGAGTTAAACAATGCAAGCATTAAGCAAAGAGGAAAAACCCTAACTAATGATGAAAGAAAGCATAAATCTTAATTAAAAGATGTAAAAACAGATTCCATATATGAGAGTTTCACAAGATTACATTGATTCCCCAACAAACATACAGAGTTTAGTTCACCATATTCATGGTGAACCTAGATGAATTACAATGAAAGAATGAAAGAATAAACCCTAAAAAGGTGAAGAGGAAGCCTCAGCATCCAAGATCCTCCTTCAAAGGGGTGGAAGAGAGAGTGTTTGCTTCGTTCCAGCCAGAGATGCCTAACCCTAGGAAACCCTAAAGCTTATATATCATTCGTAAATTACAAAAAGTCAAATCCAAGCCCATTAAAGTGCCGCTCAGCGGTAAAATACCGCTCAGCGGTGAGTGCGTGACTTGTTTTCTCCCCTCAGCGGCCATTTTGCCCCTCAGCGGACCTCCCGCAAGCTCCTGAGTGCCGCTCAGCGATAAACTGCCGCTGAGCGGTGACTTCGGCTTCTCCTTTTGCACTTTTTATTGTCTTTTCTGATTTCATCTCTCTTCTTCTTCACTTCTTTCACCAAATTCACCTTAAAACCTGCACAAAAACACTGAAATCAAGCATAAACCTGTCCAGCTCTCTTATTTCCAAAAATATAAAGAAAAGCATGATTTCAAGCTAGTTTCTAAGTGTAAAGGTTGCTTTTAGTGTCAATTTTAATCATAAAAATAACAGTTTTTCAACTGTTATCAATAGGATAAGTCGGAAACCCCAACAACATAATCATTCATATTTTACATCAACCACTTTTGTATCTTTCTATCCAATTGATCAAATTGCATTCATGTTTACTTTCCGTAATTCAAACCCAATGATTTTGTTTGCAAGTATAATTTAATGAAGAAATCACACAACTGTCTAGGTCGTGAGTCCTTTGGGAAACGATACTTGGTCTTACCAATTTATTATTACTTGATATGATTCAGTACACTTGCCTTAGTGTTAACAAGTTTTTGGCGCCGTTGTCGGGGATAAAAAATTTTGTTTATCATTGAACATTTAATGTCATTTAATGTTTGCTCAGAACAACAAAGTGCGTTACGGTTGGTAGGTTTTTGCAATTAAGCTCTTTTTTTCTAAAGATAATAAGTCTTGTATACAGACTTCATCGTTGGATAAAGTATGATTTAAGCTCATGCTATCATTTAGTCATGTAAACGCTTCTTTTGTTTTTGTCTCTTTTTAGACAGATAACATTTAGCTTGGTTCAAGATTTTTAAGTCTTTTAGTCTGTTTTGTCAAAGACATCGTCTTGACTTATTTTGATTTAGAGAGCTACGTTGAATACCTTCTTCAGGTATGATAAACATCAAGAATTTAACTCCTCTCTTAGACACTTTAGGCATAATAGCGTTTATTTATGCATCTGGGTGTTTTGACCTAGGTGTTTTCCTAATTCCTAAGAACCTAAGTGTTTTTCTAAGCTTTTCTATGTTAAGGATTCAGGTTCTAAGTTTTGTGTAGGTTTCTGTGTTGGGGATTCAGGTTCTAGGTCTTGTCTTTTCATCCTAAGTTGTTTTCCAATTATTTTCCTATTTTAATGTTATTTTATTAAACTTTAAAACATGAGAGCATTTAGACGCATAGACGATTTTTGTCTTAACAATTTCATTTTTTTATGTTTAACAAATACATATTTAAACGATGTATGTTCTTACCTAGTTTAGCATTTAGCTTTACGTTTTGTGTGTTTTACATCTTTTATTGTTTTTATCTTTTGCACGCTGTTAGTGAATGTAATTGCAAGAGAATATGGCGTATAAAAAAGTTATAATAAATTAAACAACAAATAACATGTAAGTGTAAGAACAGATAAACTACAATCAACAAAATTAAAAGAATAAACAACAACCAATAAGATTTTATTAACACAAAACATATTACATGAATGTAAATATGGACTCCTAAGATGAACTCTAAGAATCTGGAGAAACTCCCCCTGATTTTATATTATGCTAACTTTTGGTGTACTCCCCTTGAGTACATGCATGAATGCAATTGTCTGATAGACGATTTGTCTTAGAGGATACGACATATGACATCGTGTGAACTATGTGTCATAAACTATGAGCCCTAATGTATTCTTCTTATTCTTCTTACACCTCTTATATTTCTATCACCTCTCATAATTATATATGTTATCTGCTTTTTTTCTCCCCCTTATTTGCTAAACAGTAAAGAAGGATTTTGCAGGGGAGAAGCTGAATGCCTAGTTAAGGATCTACATGTGTGAAGTTTTGGTGAGAGATTTGCAATTTAATCATACATTGTAAGAGGTATAAACTCATCAATCGATATGTATAATATAGTCATGAAATTAGAAAATTATCACATGTAACAGAAAATATTCGTATTGTCAGAAAGGAGAAAAACATCACGACCAACAAAATAACGTGCAACAGTTTTGGATGGAGAGACACAACTATTATGACTTAAGGATTTTGGATTTTGGGATCAACTAGAGGGGTATGGGTTGTGAATTATTGGATAAGGAGTTGTATTTGGGATGACAGGGTGTCAATCTTTGCTTCAACTTTAACATCTTGTTTGGCAAAAGTTGTCCATACCACGGTCAGTACTTCTTCAATGATTGGTTGCGAGGAGGAAGGTTTAAAGGTTACTAAATCTAGTTGATCAAACTCGAAGGCTCTTTAATTTTGACTTTCTTCTTGTGCCTCTTCTCTGTTGTTTTCGTGTTCTTCAAGAGCAATTTGCATATACCCCATCCATGTTCTCATATCTTTCATTACAGCTGCATCAAAAATGGCTTGACATCAATCATACTTGTCCTTTGTGTCGCAGGAACATATTACTTTTCAATAAGCAATCTTTGTAACTAGGTTTTGCATTGCCAATTTGTAATCACTTTATCAATTCTAACATCTATTGATCTCACTGCTTTGAAGAACACACAACAATGGCGTTGTGTTGTTGCGTTTTAATGTGTTATTGTTTTAGTATGTTGTAATGCAAATCTTTGAATATACCCTTTGATACTCAGAAAATTAGTCAAAGCAAACCAAGACAGTAATCCATCATCCAACACATACACCATAACACACGTTCAATCATATCTTCGGTGAAATAATACCAATTATAATTCGGACATCCATAAGTCAGAAACCAGTACGCATAAAGGTATTCAACAACACAAATCAGATTATCATTCCAGAATTAAGCCTACTTCTATTTGAAATATATCATATACCTTCTTCGTAATATCAAACAGACACAAATCCAAAGCCATCTTATACAGAACAATTTTTCAGCAGAGTTTTTTCTAAGACAACACCAATTTTCTGCAGATTTATATTCTAAAACAGCACCAATTTTCTGCAGTTATTTATTCTAAAACAGCTACCAAGTTTCTGCAGATTTTTATTCTTATCACCAGAGAATTCCCAGCAGCAATTTAACCAAACCAGCAATGTTTTGGTGCAGAAATTTTAATCCAAACAGCAAGACTTTGTAGTCCAGAAAAATTAATTAAAATAGTGTCGAAACAGCAATAATACAATGCTGAAACAGCCAGCCAACAATGCAGAACAACACTTATTTGATGCAAAAAATAGCCTAAAAGCCTAGTGCAAAACAGTAGCGTTTTAATGAAAGATATTGGGTTCAAACCAGACAGATTTTGGGTGCAGTATTTAAGTCAAACTTCAAGGTTCTCTAGTGCAGAGTTCTCTATCAAAACCACACATCACCATTTTTTCTGCCTCGTGGTTATACAAAACAACTTATACTCACATGAAATGGCAAATATAGCATATCTGTTATTCAGCTAATAATCCCTTTATTTCACCAGAATCATCACAGCTAATTACTAGCATTTCACCATAATGACTGCATACACTCAATATACAATCTTATCAAGCATATACGCATACATTATAACATTTCAAAGCAATCCGTTTTCAGAAAAAAAAATCAGATTTCCATACCAAGGTCAAAACAATTTCCGAGACAGTCATTAACAATTGTATTATACCATTTTAGGATTTAGGGTCAAATACTAAGTTCATTCAGATTTCAATATCCTGTGCTACATACCTACATCTCATGCAAAGCTCACCCCATATCAGAACATTATATAACTCCTTATTCCATTCTACCCAACAGTTTGTAACATGCAGTTCTTCATTCAATTTTGGTTTAGTCCAATTAGTCAAATAGTACACTTCAATTGCCCCAACTAGACGCTCAAATTCTGACTTTTTTGTGGCACATGCATAAAAGACCCTTATATTAACATAGAACTTAGATTATCACAGTTTCAAGGAGCTTTGAATTCAAACCAGTTAAAGCATACGTCAAGCATTCTTCAGTCAATGTATCATATAACAGCATTCATGGCAATTTCTGAGTTCTTAAGAAAACTATGTGATAAGATATAGCGTGATAGGTGATAATGGGTTTAGGATAGAAGGAAGAGAAACTTTATAAATAGGGAGTGGGTTCTATACAGGGGATTATCAAGTATTATTTTGTAAAAATCAGGTCTTTAGCATGTAGAGAGAGGTTATACTCTCAACCAGGGAGGTTATGCTCCCAACTCCATTCTTTGTAAAGTGACAATTCTATTACTGTGATCCATTCTTTCATCTCTATTATCTGTTGTCGGTGGGTGTTACTGTTTGGGTTTCATCTCTTTTATCGGCATTGAGAGAGTGTTGTTAGGTTCCAAACCCAGGAACCTAACAAATTGGTATAGGATAACAGAATAGATGGGTTTAGGAGTTAAGGGTGTGGGGGTGTCGATTGTAAAAGGGGTAGCGGGTCAGAGTTGCTATAAATAGAGCTCTTGTAACTCTGTAGAGGGTATCGAATATACTTTGTGTAAAGTCAGGCATTTTAGCTTGTAGAGAAGGGTTATGCCCTCAACCAGGGAGGTTATGCTCCCAGTTCATTCTTGTAAAGAGGTCTCTTTTACTGGGAATAATACAGAAAACCCATTCTTTTTTTCTATCTCCATCTTTTGATTGAGTTCTTGTTAGGTTCCAAACCCAGGAACCTAACAAATTGGTCCGACCTGCCGTTTCGAAGTGGAGGTGAAGGATCAAGAAATAAGAACCTGATCAAGAAGTGATCAAGAACCTGCCGGATCCGAATTGGGCGTGAAGCAAAGAAGGAGGGGAGCACGAAGAGACGATTGGAGGCTCTGGAGATTACGATGGAAGGGATGCAGGCGGAATCCGCCACAGTGCGTCAGGACTTGAAAAAAATAATGAGGATGATGGGGGCGCGGGCTTACAACAACGAAGAACAATCAGGTGGAAGTCATATTTTCGTAAATGACAACCAGCGCCGACGCGATGAGGATATTGGAGTGAGCGTGGATGGCGATCATCTCGAGGGGTAGAATAAATGGCGAAAGAGGGGTGAATTACCCACTTTTGAAGGGCTGGACCTGTTAAACTGGATCAATAGGACGGAGAAGTTTTTCGAGTTTCAAGGAGTAGCGGAGGAGGAGAAAGTACGACTCGCGTACACAAGCATGGAGGACAGCGCGGGTTACTGGTTCAAAGCTTGGAAGGAAAAAACCAAGAATCGTTCTTGGGATGGTTTGAAGGAAGCCCTGGTGATAATAAAGTTTGGAACCATTGTTGAGCGTTTGGTGACATACAAACATATGGGGATGGTGGAAAAGTCTGTACAAGACCTCAAGATTTTGGCGGGTAGCGGGTCAGAAGATGAGTCATTTGGGGGACAAACGCGAGGAGCGGTTACTGAGCGGTACGAGGCCAAGTACTGTAGACCAGACCGATCGGGATTAGCCGAGCGGTCCGAGGCCTATTGCTATAACCCATGCCGATTGAAAGTTACCGAGCGGTCAGAGGCCGATCGCCATAACAGGATTGAATTCTTGTTAGGTTATAAACCCACAAACCTAACACTATGTTAGAGCTTAAAAGAACCAAACCATGCACTCAAGTACACCATTTATTACGTATCACAGTCCACCAAGTTTGACCATCTACATTCGATTCTAACACACTCTGCATTCTCTTTTCTAAAAATAGAACATATACATATATCACGAATTTGTCAATTTCTACTGCACACATGAATAGAAACAGAGTAAATCCAGCATGGCAGGATATTAAATTCAGATGGCCACATAAGCTATCAGCCAGGAAGTAATTACAATACACGTAACCAGAATCCACATTATAGAATTAGAATGAACGATATGACACACATGTTATCATCTGAATATGCATATGATATACTAACAATACCATAGTTACGAATCAGGAACAAACAAGAACGCAGATTTCAAAGCATCTAAACAACCACAAGTGAGCTTACCATTCTCAACTCATCCAACTAACTAATCCATCCACACTTAGTAGGTTCATGACAAATATAATACTATGTATATGGAAATTCAACTTTAGGCATGGACTTCCTAGGGTTTGTATCTTTGACAAAGTACGAAGCAAACACAAACCTTTCCACCCCTTGGAGGAAGATCTTGGATACTAAGGCTACCTACTCAACTTTCTAGGGTTCTATCTTTCACTCTTTCATTGTATTTCATCTAGTTTCACCATGAATATGGTGAACTAAA
This sequence comes from Vigna umbellata, assembly GCF_029865625.1. NCBI lineage: Eukaryota > Viridiplantae > Streptophyta > Magnoliopsida > Fabales > Fabaceae > Vigna > Vigna umbellata. Next base: position 2,449,580 of record NC_142173.1, read on the forward strand.
GTTTGTATTGTTGTTGGGGAATCAATGTAATCTTTTGAAGCTCTATATGGAATCTTTTGATATAATATGTTATTTAACGACAGTAATTTGGATAAGATCATGTTTTTCAAGATGGTATATTTCATTATAAGATTTTAACCTTCTTTTAGATTCTATGACAAATTTTAGATAGATTATATCACAGTTTTATTATAATATTATTTGTTATTATTATTATTATTATTACTATTATCATTAACGAGTGAAAATATCATTAGCAATACTACTTAATTTACTATCATTCAATAACACCTTCAATTTAATTTAATCTTCTTATTTGTTCTATATTTATTATATAAATTAACAAAATTGTCTTATTAACAAAATTATTAACACCATTCTCATTCGGTAAGAAATTTTATTTTATTTTTCATCTTGATAGTTTTGTTCAATCACATTAAATATAGAAAAATTTACATTTTTCTATTATTAAAGTCTCCTTTTTCAGTATTTTAAATATAAAATTATAATCAAATACATTACGTAGAGCTAACTAATATCATTTAATTTTTATTAAAGCTTCCTTTTTTATATTTTAAACCTAAAATTATAATCAAGATATATTATTTAGAGCCTATTTAATATGTAACTAATTAATATCATTCAATTTTTAGTATAATTAATATGATTGGATTTTGAATAATAATCGCCTAATTAATATGTAACTAATTAATATCATTTTATTTTTACTATAGCCTAACTAACATGTAACTAACTAATATCATTTAATTTTTATTAAAGTTTCCTTTTTTTATATTTTAAATGTAAAATTATAATCGAGATATACATTATTTGGAGCCTAATTAATATGTAACTAACTAATGATTTAATTTTTACTAAACTATTATGATTGGATTCTGAATAATAGTAGCTTAATTAATATGTAAATAATATATAACTAACTAATATCATTTTTTTTTACTATAGTCTAATTATTATGTAACTAACTAATATCATTTAATTTTTATTAAAGTTTCCTTTTTTATATTTTAAATCTAAAATTATAACCAAGATACATTATTTAGAGCCTAATTAATATGTAACAAACTATATCATTTAATTTTTAGTATGTAACTATTATGATTGGATTTTAAATATTAATCGCCTAATTAATATATAATTCATATATAACCAACTAATATATCATTTTAGTTTTACTATAACTAATGTGATTTTAAATAATGAAACCAATTCAAATATGATTTAATAATATACTATTTAAGTACGATAATTTATATATATGATAATCACATTAAATTAGATAAGATTGCATCTTTCTATTATTAATTTTTCCTATTTTATATTTTAAATGTAAGATTATAATCAAGATACATTATTTACGCCGAAACAGCCGACAACAATTAATATAGATAAGATTACATTTTTCTATTATAAAAGTTTCTGTTTTTTATATTTTAAATGTAAAATTATAATCAAGATCATTACTTAGAGCCTAATTAATATGTAACTAACTAATATCTTTTAATTTTTAGTATTAGTATGATTTGACTTTGAATATTGATCGCCTAATTAATATGTAACTAACTAATAATATTTTTTTTTTACTATAGCTACAACGATTTGATTTTGAATAAGGAAACCAACTTAAATGAAATTTAATAATATACTACATAATTACTATAATTTGTATATGATAATCAAACTAAATATAGATAAGGTTGCATTTTTCTATTATTAATGTTTTCTTTTTTATACTTTAAATGTAAAATTATAATCAAGATACATTAATTAGAGTCCAATTAACACGTAACTAACTAATATCATTTTCTTTTTACTATATTTTTTATGATTTGACTTTGAAGAATGACTATACACACGAAACCAACTTAAATGTAATTTAATAATATATTATTTGATTACTTTAATTTATATATCACAGTAGTTTTCAAGATTGTATCTTTTCATTTATTACATGTCATTAGATTTTATTATATATACTAGCTTTCATGAGTCATTCATTTCATCGTGGAAAAAAGAAAGAAAAGCTTGAAACTCTCAAAACAAAATTTAAGTCTATCGTAAAGTGATCTCAAAGCGAGGAACTCTCCTACATCAAACAAGTAAGTTATTAAATTTCTCAAATGATTTTGTCTACTAGTTTCTTAATAAACTACCTCATTCGATCTTTCAAGTTTTGATTTCCCGTATCTTTTTTTGTGTAACAGGAATGGCAATGCAGTGGTCAATTGTAGACGATGGCTTTATCATTGAATTTGTGATTCAAGATCACCGCAATAACGCCCATAGTAGAAATTTAAGATCAGCCGAAGAAGATGGTGAAGTTTATATCATTGATGCCGTGAACTTGGGTGGCAGCAACATGCAAAACAATAACAATAGAAGTTTAAGATCAAGCCAAGACAGTGTTTTGATCTTCGATTCAGTGCAAAACAACTATAATCCTTTGAAAAATCTTGAAAGGTTTATAATTGAAGAAAAAACAGAAGATTCTTGCAGCATATGTCTTGAGGAACTTGCAATTGGATCAAGAGCAGTTCGCATACCCCACCCATGTTCTCATATCTTTCATCACCACTGCATCAAAAAATGGCTCGACATCAATCGCACTTGTCCTTTGTGTCGCAGGAACATATAGCTTTTTAATATTCAATCTTTGTACTTAGGTTTCACATTTCCAATTATTGTAATCACTTAATCAGTTCTAACATCTATTAATCTCAATACTGGCGTTGTGTTTTAATGTGTTGTTTTAGTATGTTGTAATGCAAATATTTTAGTATACCCATTGATACTCAGAAAATTTGTCAAAGCAAATCATATCTTTGCTGTAATAATATCAATTATTATTCGGACATCCATAAGTCACACACTAGTACGCATAAAGGTTTTCAACAACACAAATCAGATTATCGTTCCAGAATTAAGCCTACTTCCATTTGAAATCAGATTATTACATTTTTCTATTATTAAAGTTTCCTTTTTTTATATTTTAAATGTAAAATTATATTCAAGATACATTACTTATAGCCTAATTAATGTGTAACTAACTAATAACATTTTATTCTTACTATAGCTATTTATTAATTACGTTAATTTGTATATGACTACAGTTTTTTAGATTCTATCTTTTCATTTATTACATTTCATTAGATTTTATTATATATACTACCTTCCATGAGTCATTCGTGGAAAACGAGAAAGAAAAGCTTCAAACTCTCAAAACAAATGTTAACTCTATAGTTAATTTGATTTCATTAGTTTATTATTATTATTATTATTATTATTATTATTATTAACTGATGAAAATATCTTTAGCAATACTAATAAGTTTACAATCAGTAACACCTTCAGTTTAATTTAAGAAAATTTAATCTTCTTATTTGTTATATATTTATTATATAAATTAACAAAATTGTCATGTTAACAAAATTATTAGCACTTGATTCAGTGAGAAATTTTATTTTATTTTCAATATTAATAGTTGTCTTCGATCAAATTAAATATAGATAAGATTACATTTTTCTATTATTAATATATTTGTTTTTGTGTTTTAAATGTAAGATTATATGATCAAGATACAATTCTTGTCAGAACCATTAAAACCGCACCTAGGGGAATGTCAGAATCATTAAAAACGTACCCAAAACTCCTCTGAACGAACGCTAGGTGTCAAGCAACGAGGATCCGAACATCAGATAGTGGAATGCAGGTGTCAGCGGACGTTCATTTAAGCAAAACTGAGATTTTGAAAGTCTACGTCACACTCTCTGCATGCACCTTCTTCTCCAAAATTCTGATCTTTCATTTCTCCTTCTTCTCTCTAAAAAGCTCTCCCTTCTCTCTACCGAAACTCACCATTTCTCTACTCCGATCTCCGTTCAGGCACCGTAGAAGCACTTCTGGCGTCCAGAGCTTCACTTTGAACCAAACAGTTTCAAGTTCTGAATCGGTAAGTTCTTCTGCTCTTAGCCGTTCGTTCTCTGGTACATGCAAACCAAGTACCGGTTGCATGCTGTTATCTTATCTGAACCATTATTGGATTTTGGCTGTTTGGTTAGTTTAAAGAGTTGTGGAACGTAAGGGTAGAAAGATCTGTAGTCAGACGAACCGTATTCTGTCTCTAGGACGATCGTTCATGCTCAGAGGTAAGGGAAGCTTATATGATTTAATTTGCATGATGTTTGAATGGCATGTACGTGTGTTGAATTGATGAATGATATGAAGTATGATTGTTGATATGTTTGATTATATGAAGTATGATTAATTATGTTATGGGTGTTTAATCTTATGAAAATTATTATGATATGAATGTATAAAGTTATGAGTTATAAGTTGAGAAATGAGTTTGAATATAAATGATTTGATATGAAATTTTCCTATGATAGTGTACGTTCGTCATTGAATGGTCATTGATCGTTCGGTAATGTTAGTAACCTTAGTTAAAATTGGATTCTTTCATTTGGAAAGATTCCTAGTTGAGGACGAGCATCTTCGTGTGGTAATACTATGCATGAGCGTTCGGCCAAGCGTAGTTACATCTGAGTATTCGGTGATAAACTTAAAATTTTGTAAATATATGTATTTGTATATTTTAGTTATTCTTAAACACAATTTCAATAATATCTTATTATATTTATTAATCTTTCTATTATAATTTTATTAGTGCTCAGTCTCACACCAAGCTCTCGAAATGAGTAGTGCTCGGTCTTATACCAAGTGCTTGTACTCGGTTATGGTATGATCTATCTTTATGAAAATAGAGTTCGTCCAACTTCAGTAGAATTTCCCTCTACCATGTTCGGTCATTGACTGACATTAGGTTTCTGTATGTGAATTATTCTAAGTATGGTTCTTTAAACGTCTTGACGTGTCTAGATTCATTGGTTCCGACCTAGAGCCTTAGTACTGGACATGTTCTTTGAAGTGGATTTGAGCTCACAAGAGCCATTTCATTTAAATAAATTCATGTTGTAAATAATGTTCGTTCTTGGGATATGTATAATGGTACTCGGTTCCTTTCTCAACCTGACTGTAACCCTCTCGGTTTTATTCTATTCTGGAACGGGAGACTTCTTTGTCTCGTTCCAAGTGTTCATCCCCGTTCTGAGTGAGGATTGAACGTTCGGTATTTTGATGTCCTTAAAATCAGTGAACAAAGATGAAATTAAAATGATGGATAATGAAAGATGAAGAGAATATGAGATGGATGAAATGTTGTGGATTATGAACGAGCGTTCCAGGGAGGAACGACTCATGGATGATTACTGAATTTGTAAAGTATGAATGTGGTTATGCTAAGCTGGCGGGTTCATCCTGATGTTCCATGAGTACTCGTCCTCACGTAGAGGAGGGTAGGTCATGTGTGGGAACGGCAAGAGGTCCTAGTCCTTAGGGGTACTTTGGACAGATAGAACTAACCTCGGGTGACAGTTGATGAGAGTATTCCAGTTACTACATCACCCGGGTGCACGAACGCCGTAGCTACACAGATTTCATACAGTTCGGACAGTCAGTCTAGTATTAGGCTTTGTATGAAAGTATGACTAAACTATTCTGTGTGTTGATGGTATGAATTGTATGTTTGTAACTGAATTAAATTACATAAGCTTACCCTGTGTTTTCCTGTGTTGTCTGGTTTTGTACGTCCGTCTTTGTCATTGCAATGATCATCCGTGTGGATGTGAGCAAAAGGAGACGAACTGCTGGAAGAGGCGCTGGAAGAAGAAAATTTGGTAGAGGTAGAAGTGAAGACCGAACAATAGGACGTTCGGTCAGTAGTCTAGTATAGTAAGGTGGTCGTTCGATCACCTCCCCTTTTGATTTTATTTGACCGTTCGGTATAAGTTTTGTAAACCGTTCGGTTAAACTTCCTTAACCTGCTTAATTAATTTTGTAACTCTTTTATGTAAGGCCGTTCGGCCATAAGCGTTCGCTCCACTCTAGTGTAAGACTGATCTGAATTATTGGTAAATGTAATTATTCTATTATATAGTTTATATTGTATTTTTGGGATGTTACATTAGTGGTATCAAAGCAGTTTGTTCCTTAAAGAATACTGTAGGTTATGAGTATGTTATGCTTTTGCTGTGTGCTCAACGTTCATTTCATGAGTATTTTAAACTCCTTGAAATTAACTAATGATTGCTTTCTCTGCTTCTCAGAGAACTAATGGCACCGAGACCTCCTCCTTAACCTACCGAACGTGATGCATCCGACAACACCAGATTATTAGAATTAGTAATAGAAGCTCTACAGCAGTAAAACGTTGCCTTGATGCAGCAGAACACGATCGCTTTACAGAGTTTGGAAGCCGCACGTGCCAACTCTGAAGCGACTCAGAGACAACTGATGGAGATCATCGCAACCACAAGGAACACATCTGGAGTGTCCACTTCCAACGCTACCCATCAAGCCGAGTGGAGTTTAGAGAGTTTTCTCCAACATCACTCTGCCAAATTCAACGGGAAATGCCTTCCTGATGAGGCCGACCAGTGGTTACGAGATATGGAAAGAATCTACAATGCCAAGAGGTGTCCGGACGACAATCAATTGGCATTCACGGAGTATCTGTTGACTGGAGAGGCCAGTCATTGGTGGACAAGAATGAAGATGATTTTGGCGGACACCCAAAGTCCCCTCTCGTGGGAAGTCTTTAGAAGCAAGTGCTATGAGGAGTACTTCCCAGATAGCGTGCGTTTCGCTAAAGAGGTGGTGTTTCTTCAACTGGTGCAAGGCGGGATGTCCGTCTCGGAGTACATTAACAAGTTCAAGCACTTAGTGAGATTTAACACTGTGGCGACTAGTGAAGAATGGCAGTGTCGGAAGTTTGAAAATGGGCTGAGGAGTGATTTGAAGTTGCTGATATCCAGCCTATGTATTAGGTCTTTTCCTGCCATGGTTGAGAGAGCCAAAGTGTTGGAGAAGAATGTGGCCGAAGTGGAACAGCAGAAGAAGCAACAACAATTAGTTAGGGGTAGCCTAGCGCAGGCGGTTGGGCGAGTATATGCAATAACGGGCGTTGAAGCAGCAAGCTCAGGTACACTCATCACCAACACCTACTTATTATATGGAATGCCCTGTTGTGTGTTTATGATTCGGGGGCAACACACTCCTTCATCTCGAAGGCGTGCGTTGAGAAACTGGGGTTAGCTGAGAGCGAGATGCAGTTCAACTTGGCGGTGTCAACCCCAGCGGCTGGTGAGGTTAGGACGTCTACGGTTTGTGTTAGATGTCCTATTGAGGTAGAAGGGCGTAGATATAAGGTGAACCCCATATGTTTACCTCTAAAAGACTTAGAGGTGATTTTAGGAATGGATTGGTTGGTTGCCAATCGCATTCTCATAGATTGTGGTGAAAAGAAGTTAGTTTTTCCTAATGAAGAAGAAGAAGAGTTGTTTGTGACGCTCGGTCAGCTAAAGGAGGACATCATAGAGGGCGTCAGTTGTTTTCTGATAATGACGCACGCGAATGAGAATTTTGAAGATTTAAGTCATGAACGATCGTCCAGTAGCAAGCGGAGTGGAGGACGATCAGTTGTGGACGAATTCCCGGACGTATTTCTGGATGAAATACCTAGACTACCTCCCCCTCGCGAGGTAGAATTCACTATTGATTTGGTGTCGACAGCAGGACCCATTTTTGTGGCACCATATCGGATGTCACCAGCAGAGTTGGTTGAACTCAAGAAACAGATTGAAGATTTAATGGACAAGCAGTTCATTCGGCCAAGTGCATTTCCTTGGGGAGCGCCAGTTCTCTTAGTGAAGAAGAAGGATGGCAGCTCTCGGCTTTGTATTGACTATAGGCAATTAAACAAGCTGACCATCAAGAACAAGTACCCCTTGTCGAGGATTGACAATCTATTGGATCAATTGCATGGGGCTACTATATTTTCGAAGATTGACTTGAGGTCTGGGTATCATCAAATTCGGGTTAAGGAATGGGACGCCCAGAAGACAGCCTTCAGGTCTCGTTACGGACACTACGAGTACGTAGTGATGTCGTTCGATGTCACTAATGCACCAGCGATCTTCATGGACTACATGAATCGCATCTTTAGGCCGTTCCTAGACAAGTTCGTGGTCGTCTTTATTGATGATATTCTCATCTACTCCAAGAGCTGTGAAGAGAATGAAGAACACTTGAGGATGGTGCTGAGCATCTTGAGAAAAAAGGAGTTGTACGCCAAGTTATCCAAGTGTGAGTTTTGGATGAAAGAAGTGCAGTTCTTGGGGCACGTAGTCTCTGCTGGAGGGATCTCAGTGGATTCGGCCAAGGTACGAGCGGTGTTGGAATGGGAGAGTCCGCGTTCGGTCACTAAAGTCCGAAGTTTGGTAGGGCTAGCGGGCTACTATAGGCGTTTTATTGAAGGATTTTCTAAGATGGTAGCACCGTTGACACAGCTGACGCAAAAAGATCACCCGTTCGCTTGAACCGATCGGTGTGAAGCTAGTTTCCAAGAACTGAAGCAGAGGTTAACGAGCGCCCCATGTCTTGTTGATTCCTGACACGGCCAAACCATTCGAAGTCTACTGTGATGCTTCTCATCAAGGTTGGGGTTGTGTGCTTATGTAAGAGAAAAGAGCGGTTGCGTATGCTTCTAGGCAGCTGAAGATACATGAGAAGAACTACCCAACGCACGACTTGGAATTGGCAGCTGTGGTCTTCGCATTGAAGATTTGGAGGCACTACTTGTATGGGTCTACATTCCAAGTCTTCAGCGATCACAAGAGTCTCAAGTACCTCTTTGATCAAAAGGAGTTGAATATGAGCTAGAGGAGGTGGCTTGAGTTCTTGAAGGACTATGACTTTGAACTACTCTACTATCCAAGGAAGGCGAACGTTGTAGCGGACGCTTTGAGCAGAAAGGTAGTTCATGTCTCGTCCATGATGGTCAGAGAATTAAGCTTGGTGGAGAGTTTTAGAGATCTAAGGTTGCAGTTCGACTTGGAACCGAACAGTATCATATGTTGTAACCTTAGAGTATCCAGCGATGTCTTTGACCGAATTGGGTTTAAGGTAAATTAGAAAGTGGCATTAACATTAATTAAGAAAGTTGAATTCTTGAATACATGAGAGTGGATAGGATAAGTCGGAAACCCCAACAACATAATCATTCATATTTTACATCAACCACTTTTGCATCTTTCTATCCAATTGATCAAATTGCATTCATGTTTACTTTCCGTAATTCAAACCCAATGATTTTGTTTGCAAGTATAATTTAATGAAGAAATCACACAACTGTCTAGGTCGTGAGTCCTTTGGGAAACGATACTTGGTCTTACCAATTTATTATTACTTGATATGATTCAGTACACTTGCCTTAGTCTTAACAAGTTTTTGGCGCCGTTGTCGGGGATAAAAAATTTTGTTTATCATTGAACATTTAATGTCATTTAATGTTCGCTCAGAACAACAAAGTGCGTTACGGTTGGTAGGTTTTTGCAATTAAGCTCTTTTTTTCTAAAGATAATAAGTCTTGTATACAGACTTCATCGTTGGATAAAGTATGATTTAAGCTCATGCTATCATTTAGTCATGTAAACGCTTCTTTTGTTTTTGTCTCTTTTTAGACAGATAACATTTAGCTTGGTTCAAGATTTTTAAGTCTTTTAGTCTGTTTTGTCAAAGACATCGTCTTGACTTATTTTGATTTAGAGAGCTACGTTGAATACCTTCTTCAGGTATGATAAACATCAAGAATTTAACTCCTCTCTTAGACACTTTAGGCATAATAGCGTTTATTTATGCATCTGGGTGTTTTGACCTAGGTGTTTTCCTAATTCCTAAGAACCTAAGTGTTTTTCTAAGCTTTTCTATGTTAAGGATTCAGGTTCTAAGTTTTGTGTAGGTTTCTGTGTTGGGGATTCAGGTTCTAGGTCTTGTCTTTTCATCCTAAGTTGTTTTCCAATTATTTTCCTATTTTAATGTTATTTTATTAAACTTTAAAACATGAGAGCATTTAGACGCATAGACGATTTTTGTCTTAACAATTTCATTTTTTTTATGTTTAACAAATACATATTTAAACGATGTATGTTCTTACCTAGTTTAGCATTTAGCTTTACGTTTTGTGTGTTTTACATCTTTTATTGTTTTTATCTTTTGCACGCTGTTAGTGAATGTAATTGCAAGAGAATATGGCGTATAAAAAAGTTATAATAAATTAAACAACAAATAACATGTAAGTGTAAGAACAGATAAACTACAATCAACAAAATTAAAAGAATAAACAACAACCAATAAGATTTTATTAACACAAAACATATTACATGAATGTAAATATGGACTCCTAAGATGAACTCTAAGAATCTGGAGAAACTCCCCCTGATTTTATATTATGCTAACTTTTGGTGTACTCCCCTTGAGTACATGCATGAATGCAATTGTCTGATAGACGATTTGTCTTAGAGGATACGACATATGACATCGTGTGAACTATGTGTCATAAACTATGAGCCCTAATGTATTCTTCTTATTCTTCTTACACCTCTTATATTTCTATCACCTCTCATAATTATATATGTTATCTGCTTTTTTTCTCCCCCTTATTTGCTAAACAGTAAAGAAGGATTTTGCAGGGGAGAAGCTGAATGCCTAGTTAAGGATCTACATGTGTGAAGTTTTGGTGAGAGATTTGCAATTTAATCATACATTGTAAGAGGTATAAACTCATCAATCGATATGTATAATATAGTCATGAAATTAGAAAATTATCACATGTAACAGAAAATATTCGTATTGTCAGAAAGGAGAAAAACATCACGACCAACAAAATAACGTGCAACAGTTTTGGATGGAGAGACACAACTATTATGACTTAAGGATTTTGGATTTTGGGATCAACTAGAGGGGTATGGGTTGTGAATTATTGGATAAGGAGTTGTATTTGGGATGACAGGGTGTCAATCTTTGCTTCAACTTTAACATCTTGTTTGGCAAAAGTTGTCCATACCACGGTCAGTACTTCTTCAATGATTGGTTACGAGGAGGAAGGTTTAAAGGTTACTAAATCTAGTTGATCAAACTCGAAGGCTCTTTAATTTTGACTTTCTTCTTGTGCCTCTTCTCTGTTGTTTTCGTGTTCTTCAGATGACGATCTATGGGTAGCTAGTTCTAGCATCTTATTCTTTCCTTCTTCTTTTTCCATCAGTTGACGAGATTTCAGCATCTAACATCTGGTTTAGCATTCTTCAATCTCACCAGTAATTTGTCAAAGGGTGGTGTGCGAGGCAAAATGGGTAGAATCCAATATCCAATGTCATATGGATCCTTTAGGAAGGCAGCATTGGTGTCGTCAAAATGATAGATACGACTGGGTTGCAGAAGACACACTCCATTTGGCTGCATGAGAATGGGAATGGGCGTTATAAGGCATGATCGATTTTTGACTTGTCAGTTGAGTTGAATAATCTTTGCTTCCAATAGAGATAAGCTTCTGAATCATTGTTATGATGGTTTGGTGGGAGCTGGTCTAGTTTCCTTGATAGTTCTTATCTTTTTCATCTTCAGAGGTCTCTTGTGTATTGTAGGTAGTCTGGGTGCAATAGCGTCTGACATAACAAGTACTTTCCTCATACGTTTGTTTCCATTTTCATTCTTTTGCAATAATGTTAGAGCCATGTTGTGGTAGAACTCAGCAGGAAGGCCTCCTTTCACATCCAATGGATGAATAATAGTGAATTGGGATAGATAAGAGAAGATCTTGATGTCATCCACATGGATCCCTATTGAGTTTGAGTTGTGATATTCAGGTAGGGATTGCTCTATTGATATCCTTATTTCTTCTTCTTGAGTAACCATTTGTTTTTGAACAAATTGTGAGTCATATCGAATGAGTGCCATAGCTCCTTTAGGTATATTATATGGTGGTGGTCAGTTGAGGTTTGGATATGTTTCTCTCACTATGATGGGTGTTGGAAGAGCAACTATGGATTTTGGTGGAAGATTTAAATATTCTGGTGAGGGTGTATGGTGATATGATGATTGATAAGGGGTTATGTCTTAAGGTATTTCAATTGTATGTCTTCGAACTGGTTCAAATATGGGTAGGTTTTTGTGGTTGTCGGGTGAGGGTTGGAATTCATAGTCTATATTGTGTAGGATGATCAAGAGTGGATAGTTGAAAGGTTGGTATGGTGTAGGCAGAAAATATGCGGAGAGCGTTGAGCAGCTGTTACTTGTGCCTCATCCTCTCTGGTTAGTCGGTTGATGTCTTGCTGAGGAGGAGCAGCCTTATTCGCCTTTTCCTTAGCTAGAGGCCTTAATTCCAAAGGAGAAACTTTTCTGAGCTTTCTCACCTCCAGTTGCATTTGCTTGAGGTTTCCCACATTGAACTTGTGACTCCTTATGTATAGTCCGAAAGAAAATGTCCAACAATTAAGTAGATAATAAATAAAATATTTTAGTCAATGTGTGTTGAGGTTTCCCACATTAAACTTGTGACTCCTTATGTAAAGTCCGAAAGAAAATGTCCAAAAATTAAGTAGATATTTTTAGATAAGGGGTAGAAAAGATAAGAATCCAGGGGTAGTTTTTAGGGCTTTAAATATTATAAATATTGGGAGAGTTGTATAGGGAGGGGGAGCTGTTATGGAGTGAAAGTAAAAAAAGAAGTTTTCTAGAGCTAAAGAGAGGGAGGTAGAAAACGAAAACTCAGGGATGATAAACGTTGGGAAGAAGGAAGAATACTTAACCAGGTAAGAGGACTGACTTTAGCTTTATGTTTAGTGTCTTGTGTTGTGCTTTTCCATTGGACATGCGTGATAGAGAGAACCTCGCGGTATGGATGATGCATATACCGTGTCAGTGAAACTAAGAACTCAAAATGGGGTGCTTAGGTTATCATGGGTAGGTAAACCTGATGGGTTGTAAATAACAAATGAGGTTTACGGGGGAGCGTAGGGAGGAGGGGAAGCTTGGTTCTTACAAGCCCACTCAAGAGTTGGTGTTAAAGCCTGTGTAGGGACAAGGGTTGAGGATAATCAAGGGTTGGAGGGGTCTTGGTGATAACGGTTGAAAAACCGTTATTTTTATACTTAATTTTGACATTAAAAAACAACCTTTATGACTTAGAAACCAGCTTGAAATCATGTTTTTGCTTAAGTTTTAGAAATAAGAGACTTTGATGGGTTTTATGCTTGGTTTTCCTTGTTTTGGTAGGAATTAAGATGAATTGGATGAAAGAAGTTGAAGTAGCAAGGAGTTAGACTCAGGAAAGCAAGGAAAAGTGCAAAAAAAAAAAAAGAACCGTTGTCACCGCTCAGCGCCATTTCACCGCTGAGCACCAATTTGGCTGATGAATACACTTTCTCACGCTTGAGCGGCATCGCTAAGGGCTAATCTGAGTATCGCACCTATCGTTGAGCGACACTTTTACCGTTGAGCCCTAGAGGCTGCTATTGAATACACTGTTTCACGCCTGAGCGTCAACGCTGAGTGTCATTCTAAAGTGCCGCACTTACCGCTGAACGCCAAAACTGCCGCTGAACGCCATTAAATTAGGCCTGGGCCTGTTTTCTGTAATTTTTAATAAACTATATAAGGTTTTAGTCGACCTAGGATTCATATCTTTAGACAAAAAGAGGCGAAAATACACTCCTTTCGAGGCGGATTTTGGATGCGGAAGCTTCGATTTTCAACTTTTAGGGTTCTATCTTTCATTCTTTTCATTATTTTCATCTAGTTTCACCATGCTTATGGTGAACTAAACCTCCATTGTTATTTGGAAAACGATGTAATCCTTTGAAACTCTCATTTATTGAATTGATTCTTTATTTTATATGCTTTACTTCATTAATTGTTAGGGTTTTTCCTATACACTCTATGCATGCTTTGTTTAACTAATTCAATTGTATGATCATTGATAATATCTATATAGACACGTATAGGTGAATCTTGAACTGGAGAAATTCTCCCAAGAGCAATATTACCTACACATAGGGATAGGAGAATTGGTTGCCTTTAAGCTTTTGTGCGAATGTAATGCATGAATAATATCTAGGGAGACAAGACATTGTAAACTAGTGATTAGGATTAGGCTTTCTTCACCGAGACATCGGGTTTAAGGTAAATTAGAAAGTGGCATTAACATTAATGAAGAAAGATGAATTCATAAATACATGAGAGATGATAGGATAAGTCGAAAACCCCAACAACATCATCATTCCATATTTTACATTAATCACTTTTGCATCTTTCAATCCAATTGATCAACAATTGCATCCATGTTTATTTTCCGCAATACAAACACAATGATTTCGTTTACAAGTCTTATTTAATCAAGAAATCACATAATTGTCTAGGTCGTGAGTCCTTTGGGAAACGATACTTGGTCTTAGCATGTTTATTACTTGATACGATTCAGTACACTTGCCGGAGTGTTAACACTTGGCTACCGCACAGTGTGTGCATTGTTCAGGTGCTATCAATTTCTTTGTTTCTTGATGAAATGCTTTTCGTATTAGTGGGTGGTGAAACCTAGAGTACATTCGTGGGTTATGGGGATGTTGGGAGTCTATATTGAATGGATATTGTCAACACTCAATTTTGTCCAGGTTGTAAAAAATGTGTTTTTATTGGTTTTCTATTATTTTCATTTTATTTCGTTTTCTATCTTTTGTTTTATTCTATTTTAATGTATTTAGGTCTTTGCTTTTAATTCAATTTCTATTTTATTTCTTATCTTCAATTTGTTTTAATAGAGTTAATTAATCAAAATAATTAAAAAATTGAAAAATAAAATTAAAACTGAAAATAATTAAAAAAATAAAATAAAATTGAAATAAGAAAATAAAAAAAACGTGGGAAGATAATGTATGGGATGCATGTCTGGAGTGGGGGGACAAGGTGGTTAAGGAGAATTTTTTTCAAGATTTTGGAAGAGGGGGGACAAGGTGGTTAAAGAGAATTTTTCCAAGATTTTTGGAAAAGGGGAGACAGGAGGATTTTGGTGAAAAAAGAGAAAGAGAAATTTGATCAGGGGAGGAGAAGAGGAAGAGAAATTGGGTCAGAGGAGGAGAGGTACAAGAACTACTGGGAAGGTAAGTCCTCATCCTTCAAGCTTCACTGCTCACCAGCGTAAATGCTTACAGTCTTGGATCATAGTATTCTTATTGGCTTGCATTTGGTTTTGCTTGGTTGGGTTTTTCTGCTGTTTTTTTTGGATTAAACATATGATTATATTAGGATGTTACTTTGTCTGTTTCTGTACCTTTGTTTTCCATTCATCCATCATCAACGTAGATTTTGGGTTTTCCCTATCCTTTCTCATAACCATCACATGGACTACGACCACGGCATAAGGAGGAACGAGACTCTCTTCTTGACCCTCACCAAACATCATCCACCCCGTTGAACCACGCACTCATCTTCAGCACCATCCAGCACTCACCTACAACAAAACACAACAGAAAAGGGGGGCAAACACCACACGACCACGGCCATCATCTTCATCCATTTTCCTTTTCGTCTTCATTCCAACACCTGTGATCAGGAACCCACCATTCCCCCAACTTTCATCATCATTCATTCATCAGATACCCACTTCACCATCCAGATTCACCCATGGCTATATCATGACACTCACGGTTACTACCAGCCACCCTTCAACCACCGTCTGCTTCCACTCTTTCCGCCAAAAGGCGCCATCAAAATCTCAACCCAGAAAAACCAAAACCCAAGTCCATAACCCAAACCGGAAAGAAGACCGGAAATGGTTCCGTAGACTACATCATGGCCGAGAAGGGAAGGAGATAATCATCTCCCTCGCGCGCAAAAGGGAGAAGCAGGGAAGAAGAGTTGGAGCGGCGACCCTGGCTTGGTGACACTGGCCGCGGCTCGCGATGGTCTTGCTTCCTCAGGCGCGGCGAAGATGCGGCGCAGAGAGAGGAGAGAATCTCTCACGAAGGCTCCGATGGCTTGCGGCGACTCACGGCTGCCAGTAGTATGGAGGTTGGGGCGTGCGGCGGTGGCTGGAAGCCGTGACGTCGTGACCGCCGTTGGTTTCCGGCGATTTCGAGGCTGATGGAAGGCGGTGGCGCGGTGGCCGGTTCTGGTTGGAGCGGCAGCAAACCTCCGCGAGGGAAAAGAGACCTCGGGTCTCTAAGGGGCTGAGTATGAGTGTTGGGAATGAAGGGGAGATGGCAAACCCCTAGGGATTTCTGGACAAAATTGGGCCAAACCCACACCAAAAAAAAAAAAACAAAGAATGATATTCCTCCTTGCACCCCCTGTTTTCCTTTTCGCAGTGCTTTTCGCTTGGGTTTAGGCCCAGTCCGTTATTAAAAAAAAAAGTGATTTAGACACCACTGGCAACTCCATTTACACTCCTTGCATTTGGGCTTAAGCCTTTCTGCCAGTAATAAAAATAAAAAAGGGTTTGGGCCCAAGGAGCCTCAATTTCACTCCCCACCTCTGGTTTTTATCTTTGTACCCCTATTCATGTTGGGGCTTTTCTCTTGCTTTATTTTTATGCTTTTGTTGCATGTAACCCCTTGTATGATGGTCCACACGCTTTTGTTTTATTTATATCGGTTAGACTTGTTTGTTTCATTCTCCATAAAAATTACAAAAACAAAATATTAAAATTATTTTTTAAATAAAAATTACAAAAAATATACGTTTTAAAGGTTAAGCACACGTGTGACCGCTCGCGTTGTCCTTGTGCTAAAAACCTTTTATTCTTTTTTAAATAAAAATTACAAAAAATATACGTTTTAAAGGTTAAGCACACGTGTGACCGCTCGCGTCGTCCTTGTGCTAAAAACCTCTTTTTCTTTTTTATAAAAATTATTTAAAGGTTTAAGCACACGTGTGACCGCTCGCGTCGTCCTTGTGTTAAAAAACTTTTTTCTTCTTCCGTAATATTAAACGAGGGTATGAGTGCTCGTGCGATCGCCCGCATCGTCCTAGTGTTCAATACTCTCAAGTCTCCCTAAATAAGTAGATAACGGTATGAGTACTCGTGTGATCGTTCGCATCGTCCTAGTGCTTAATATCGTTATTTCTCTTTTAAAAAAAAATGATTAAAAATATTTAAATATCATTTCAAAGGTATGAGTACTCGTGCGACCGTCCGCGTCGGCCTAGTACTCATTACCTTCTTTTTTCTCAAAAATATAAAAAAAAACATAAAATCTTCAAAAATTAAAAACATCAACACTTTCAAACAAACAAACAGTCTTTAAGCTAGAACTACGTAACCCTGATTTCTCATTTTGAATGAGAATACGTAGGAGCAAGGTCAATCCTTGTCGGGCCCACAAAACTAAAAAAATATGTTTTGTTTATTTAGAATTTTATTTTAGGGGATAATTAAACATTTTGAAAAACCACATCATATTCGTGCATTTAGTTAAAGGTACTGCCTTAGGGCAGGCGTTGTGGGGTGCTAACACCTTCCCCACGCGTAACCGACTCCCGAACCCAATCTTTGGTTTTCGTGGACCGTGCTTTATCGTTTTGAGGTTTTTCCATAGTTTTCCATAATAAACTATGGTGGCGACTCCAAATCTCTTTTCAAAACCCGTTTCTTTTTGGATCGTCGTCCCGCCGCGATTCCGGTTGCGACAGATGGCGACTTCACTGGGGAAGTTTAGAGAGTCGAGCCATTTAATTAGATGCGCGAATTTGGTGTGGTTTTGCTTTGTGTTTTTCTTTCCCTTTTCTCTATCTATGTGTGATATTTGGAATAACTGCAATAACTGTGGAATATTGAACCCTAGGGTAGACAATATGTTTATATCTGCCTGGGAATTTTTCTGGTTGTTTTGCAGGTGAGGGTTTGGGTGTGCATAATTTCCTCCCTTCACACACACACTTTTGGCATATCATGAGTGGGGCCCTATACCCGGGTCTGAGCGTAGCTTAGAATTAGAGGAGTTGTGTAGCGGTGTCACTCTGGGATGTACTTCCTGTTTGGCTATCGTGAGAACTCCAGCTAGAGTCTGTTCTCTTCATTTGTGTCTTCACACCTAGTTGATTACTCGAATGTTGTGGAAATGCTATGAAGGGGGCCATAGCTCTAGTAACCTTTGACCTTTAGGTTCAGGGAACCATCCTGGTGAGATTGCATATACTTGACCTTGAAATCAAAACAGTGAACCTTTGTTAGGGCACGATGGGAGAAATATGTACTTCTGTAACCCTCATGCTGTTCGTTTTTTTTTTATATTACATTTCATACCATGCATGTGCTTTGTTTCGTCATGTTGTTTTATTATCATGCATCATATTCATACATCATTTAGTAACATGGTAATTTTAAGGGAAATCACAGGTACTTACTTGACTTCATACGAGATGGATGTTAACACAAGATCCGATGCTACACGGCACACCGACTCTTCCGATTTAAGAAAGAAGTATAGTCTAAGGACCCATGTTGGAAATTTGACCGGGCTAATAAACTTGGGAAAATCTTTTTTGGCTGCTTTGGCAAACGGGGCAATTGAAGACATCCCCAGGATGGTGTCGAATACTGAAGCAAGCACTCATTTTTGTAACTCACCAGCGGAAATAGAATTGTTTATTAATCATTGTAAATGGTTGGTGGGAGAGATGAAATCTTTCGTTGCCCGGGCGCGGGATTGGTGTACATCATAATTGTGTTTTGTTCCTTAGACGATGTAATGGATCAAATTTTCTTGAAATGAAAGATAGGGGATGTTTGTTTGGTATCAGCTTGTGTTAATTTTCCATCAGTATTGTCATCGTTATTCTGTGATTTCCACTTATCATTAGCATGCATCATGTTTTCTTTTTGCATTTTTCATCCTTATCTAATTTAATTTAATAAAAAATAATCATCAGTACAAGTGAGAAAACAACGGCAAATTTTCCACGACATCCGTACAGGACCAGAGCTAACTCAAAGGTCATGGAGAATTGGGAGCAGTCACACGAATCTATTAAGGCCGATGTCAACCAGTTGAAGGATCAGATGGCCCAGATTTTGGCGGCTCTCGAAGCCCTGAAGACTACGGGAGGGGCGACGCCTGCGCAAGTCGAGGGAAGTGCTCAATATTACCCTCTGGTGTTCAGTTCTGGGAGCCAATCTGTTCCGTTCCCAATGTATGGATTACCTCCAGGTTACACCCCACCTGTGGGAGAATACGCAGAAGGGGAGCAGGCTTCATTCTCTTTCCCTACCACTGTCAACATACCGCCAATCAGTACTCAGCGACCTGTTGTAATGTCCGCACCTATGGTAAATGAAGGAATGCATGCAAACATGTCGGATGGAATACGAGTAACTCCGGTGCCACCTGTGATTACCGGAGAGGGCTTTTCTACAGGGGCTGCACCACATACCTCGTTTCAGGGGGTAATTAGTAATGTCGATGGAGCAAAAGATAAACTTGAGAGCCTAGAGGCAAGATTGAGGGCTGTTGAGGGGTATGAAAGTTATGGATTCGGAGATGTTGCCAGATTGAGCTTGGTTCCTGGCGTCAGAATACCACATAAGTTCAAAGCGCCAGATTTTGAGAAGTATAAGGGAAATACATGCCCAAAGAGCCATCTAACCATGTTTTGCAGAAAGATGGCTGCATATGCTTATGACGAGCAGTTGCTCATCCATGTTTTTCAAGATAGTTTGGCTGGAGTGGCATTAAACTGGTATACTCATTTGGAGCCGACTCGAATTCGTTGTTGGGCAGACTTGGCTGATGCTTTTGTGAAGCAGTACATATACAATACACATGTCGCGCCAGATCGTTTACAGCTGCAAAACATGTCGAAGAAAGACAACGAAACTTTTAAGGAGTATGCCCAACGGTGGAGAGAGTTAGCTGCACAAGTCGAACCACCTTTGTATGATAGAGAAATGGTGGCAATGTTTGTGAACACTCTCCAGCCGCCATTTTACGAGCACATGGTCGGGAACGTGTCTGCCAATTTCGCTGATATCATTATAATAGGCGAAAGGATAGAAATTGGGGTTAAAAGTGGGAAAATTGCATACAGTTCGCCCGCATCTGCAAATTACAAAAAAAACAATTTCAATGCGGGAAAGAAGAAGGAAGGTGATGTGCATGCGGCATCGGCAATGCCTGTATGGAGAGGTCAAGCTCCCGCTCATAGCTTCCGACCATACTTGGGGCAACCCCCTCTTGCAGCTAATGCGGCGTTCACTCATCAAGCCAGGCCTCAACAACAACAAGGGTATTATCAACCGCCATTGCTCCCAACTGATACTTGGAGGGCTGGGGCAATTGCAGGTCCAAATCAGAATGCGGGCCAAAATACTTACCCAAGAAGGAACCAATTTGTTAATTTCACCCCTATCCCTACAACTTACACAGAATTGTTACCCCAACTCGTCCAAAGGGGTTTGGTTGCTATTTGTCCAATGAAGCCCATGCAACCTCCGTATCCTAGGGGTTATGATGCAGAGGCCAAATGTAGTTACCATGGGGGAGGTGTTGGGCACTCAACTGAGAGGTGTCTGGCTTTTAAACACAAAGTACAGACTCTAATCGACTCTGGATGGTTAAAGTTTCAAGAAGATAAACCCAGCATTGAGACTAACCCACTTTCTGGACATGGGAGTGCCTCGACGAATGCCATCGAGGATGGAAAACACGAGTTGATAAGGGACGCGGGTGGAATCCGAAGTTCCAGAAAGTTTATCTTCAAGGCGCTGATAAAGGTGGGCCTTTTAAAAGGTGATTATGACGAGGATGTAACATGCGCGCTTCATCCGGATGATGGGCACTCTATTGAGGAATGTGGTGAATTTGAGTATGTTCTGCAAGACCTGCTGGATCGGGGTTTGATGCAAGTATGCTACAAGGATAAGGAGGGGGAAGTGTTTACACAGATTGGTGGAGAATCTGACGTAACTCTGCCTGAGCCGTTGGTGATCCATTTCACTAGAACCACCCCTGTGCCAGAGGCTGAAGAAAAGTTGTCTGTCATCATCCGGGCGCCGTCTCCCTTTCCTTACAAAACGGGAAGGCTGATGGAAGAAAGGAGAGAGTGCGGTCTAGCTCGTGTAGAAAGGCGTGAACCCAGGGTGGAAAAGATTCGTATTCGTGACATCAGGGAGAAATTTCGTAGTGCTGGTTGGATCAACACGGGCCATATAACAGCCGTGGAGAATGAATATAGCTTCGAATGCTCAAGTTTCATGCGGGCCGGTTCCCCGGATGCACCACTCAACAATTGAAACTCTGAGTTTACCTGTGATGCTTAATTTGAATAAGATGTAATGGTTTTAATTAATCCTATAGCTTCACCCGGGGCTTTAGGATTCATGACTTACGGGTTAACGTTTAGTTTTTATGCTCAGCGTGATAATCGAATCGTGTTTATTTCATCATTTCGCATTCGTCATCTTTTTCATTTTTTTATTTTTATTTATTTATTCCTTTTTTTTATAAATTTAAATAATGCAGATGTGACAATGAAAGTTTTGAAAATAACAATGTCGATATTCCTAATTTTGAACACCCTATCGATAATACGGAAGATGATTATAATCCGGAACCCTCTCCAGAGTTCTTGAGATTAGTGGAACAAGAGTCTAAAGAGATAAAACCCCATCTGGAAGAGGTTGAAGTACTCAACTTGGGAGAGGAAGAAGAGAAAGGAAGTAAAAATCGGTACTGGCATGAAAAAGGAAGTGAGGAAAGGGTTGCAAGCCCTATTGAAGGAGTTTAAGGATGTGTTCGCTTGGTCTTACAATGACATGCCAAGTTTGGATACCAATATTGTGCAACACAAGCTCCCACTTAAACCGGAATATCTTCCAGTCAAGCGAAAAACTAAGAAGAATGAAAAATGCATTTGACAAAAGGGTGCATCCCAGAGAATTCCACGAAGGTGAGCTGGTGTCGAAGAAGATTCTACCCATACAGAAGGATCATAGAGGCAAATGGACCCCGAATTATGAAGGGCCATTCGTAGTGAAGAAGGCATTTTCTGGTGGGGCACTAATTCTCACAAGGAAGGATGGAGAGGAGTTACCATTACCGGTTAATTCGGGTGCAGTCAAAAAGTTTTACACATGATGATTCCGTGATAGGGGATCAATATTAAGGGATATTGACATGATCTTTATAGTTTGTTGTACTCTGTGTTATTTCATTCAATAAATACTGCATGGTTTCATTCATATTTTTTTGTTTGCACGCTTCTTGAAATATTGCATGTCGCGCTGAGCTTTTAGGTAAATAAAGGAAAATAAAGGTAATGATAATTAAGCACACATGAGTAAAAGCATCACGGGTATATTCGGTTGGCACCAGCTCGTTCCTGAGGGATGTCGTGAAAGACTAAAAAAGGAGAGAATAAAAATGCACGTGTTGAATTCATTGTCAATTAGGTTGTCTAGGGCATGGTACGTTCAAAAAAAAAAAAAAAAAAAAAAAAAAAAAAAAAAACACAATAACTGGAAATGGCAAAGATGCAGAGTCTTCTCCTGAATTCAGAGTTTCGGGGGTAACCTGTGTTCATTTCTCGTTTAAGCATCCGCTTTCTTATTGCATGAACCCCTAACCTTTTCATTTCCCTTCAAAACAAAGGATTGTCGTGGATAGAACACTAGGGGCAGTTGTCATTATTGTACCCATGCCCAATGATTCGCGATCGGGGAGCAAAAATAATAAAAAAAATTTGAAAAAATGAAGTCGATATATCAACTGCTATAGAATTTCGTCTCATGGTTAAGGTTGTGGAAAGCAAGTCAGGCAAGCTTCAGGATGACGTGTGGCCGTTTTCTTTATCCAAATGATAAAAGAGGTTTAATCAATTGCACCCACTTTGAGCCGTAAGTCGTAATCATTTTTCATTACCCTAGACAAGAATCATTAGCATATCGACGTCAACTCAAAAACATACATCATAAGCATCCAAAACAAAAATGAAAAGGAAAGTATCATAAAGGACCACAGCAGGGGCAACAAAAAGAATGATCCAAAAGGAAAGAAAGAAAAAAAAAACAACAACAATAAAGGATGCCTGAAGTTCAAATCTCTAAAGACAGTTGACTGGGCACTTTGCAAATGATTCTTGTTTAAAAACTTTAATCGTCAAACACTTATTTGGGCCTTCATTATCCATTTCTTTCATAACCCGTTTTCCTCTTAGCCACGTTACAAGCCGATTAAAGTTCACGCCGACTGAAGTTTGTTCGTCCTGGTCTTTCTTACGAACTTAACTCTGGGAAGGAATGATGTGGTGACTGATATCATCACTAGAAGAAAAGAAAGGACATTGAAAATGAAAAGTGAAAATACAATGTAAAGTCTCCCTGTCAATCGTCATGTCAAGAAGGAACCCTCAACTGGGGCAATCCTTCCTACCCAAACCTTTTCACCTCCCCAAATCGTACTTACTGTGCACAACAAAATTGGGGCAGTCTTGTGGGCCCTACATGTTTCTATGTTAACCATACCTCCCCAGATGAGGAGAACACAAATGTTAGCTCCACATACAATCATTCAGCTATCTACTTCTCGTCCCTATTTTTCCTCACCTTCTCGGGTTCAGGCCAAATTGGATTGCAGGAAGCGATAAAGAGAACTTGAACTCATGGTTACACCTTTCTCTTTCTCATTAGAGGGCTCACTGTCTCCTGACATTTTATGATTACGTTTTGAACGTACATTAGGTTTGATGACAATGTTGACAATGAGTTTCAAACATGGGCAGTCTAATTAAGAGAGAGTGGCAAAAAAAAAAAAAAAAAAAAAAAAAAAAAAAGAACAAACAAAGGTTTCATGTGTTTATTCATTCATGCACCCTCATGACATTACATCATACATTTCATAATAAGCAAGGTATTTTGTTTGAAAAATCCTTTAGGCACAAGAGAAGTTGTGAAAAGGTTAATACAACATTTGCTTTTAAGTTTATTCGATGTTTTGCTAAGTGTTTACCAACGTTTCAGAAAGTTTCAAATCCAAGTTTTCTTCTGCGATACCGACTCTCTGCTTCGCAATGGTCGAATTCAAGTTTTTCTCCTACGATATTGGCCCTCTGCAAGGCATTGGTCGAATCCAGTTTTCGCTTTATGGCCCTCTGCTAAGCAATGGTCTAATCCCATCTCGTTGTTGTATTACTGGCCATCTGCTCGGCAATGGTCAATTTCAGCTCGTTGCTCTGTATTGTTGACCCTCTGCATGGCAATGGTCGAATTCAAGTTTTTCTCCTACGATATTGGCCCTTTGCAAGGCATTGGTCGAATCCAGTTTTCGCTTTATGGCCCTCTGCTAAGCAATGGTCTAATCCCATCTCGTTGTTGTATTACTGGCCATCTGCTCGGCAATGGTCAATTTCAGCTCGTTGCTCTGTATTGTTGACCCTCTGCGTGGCAATGGTCGAATTCAAGTTTTTCTCCTCTGTTATCGGCCCTCTGCATGGCAATGGTCGGATTTAAATTTCCGTTCTGTGAGTTTGGCCCTCTGCGAGGCAATGGTCAAATCCAGGTTTTAGTTTTCTGTTATCGACCCTCTGCATGGCAATGGTCGGATTTAAATTTCCGTTCTGTGAGTTTGGCCCTCTGCGAGGCAATGGTCAAATCCAGGTTTTAGTTTTCTGTTATCGACCCTCTGCATGGCAATGGTCGGATTTAAATTTCTGTTCTGTGAGTTTGGCCCTCTGCGAGGCAATGGTCAAATCCAGGTTTTAATTTTCTGTTATCGACCCTCTGCATGGCAATGGTCGGATTTAAATTTCTGTTCTATGAGTTTGGCCCTCTGCGAGGCAATGGTCAAATCCAGGTTTTAATTTTCTGTTATCGACCCTCTGCATGGCAATGGTCGGATTTAAATTTCCGTTCTGTGAGTTTGGCTCTCTGCGAGGCAATGGTCAAATCCAGGTTTTAATTTTCTTTTATTGACCCTCTGCATGGCAATGGTCGGATTTAAATTTCAGTTCTGTGAGTTTGGCCCTCTGCGAGGCAATGGTCAAATCCAGGTTTTAGTTTTTGTTACTGATACTTTACTTGACATTGGTCGTTTGGCATCGTGACTTGAATCATTTTGTTCGTTTTTTTTTCATGATTGAAACCCGGACAAAATTAGTGTCTTTATCTTTACTTAGCTTTACTTAAATAATACGAAAAGATTAATTTTTCATATTATTTAGTAATATCTAAGTAAAGAGGGGCAGCTGTCAACACTCAATTTTGTCCGGGTTGTAAAAAATGTGTTTTTATTGGTTTTCTATTATTTTCATTTTATTTCGTTTTCTATCTTTTGTTTTATTCTATTTTAATGTATTTAGGTCTTTGCTTTTAATTCAATTTCTATTTTATTTCTTATCTTCAATTTGTTTTAATAGAGTTAATTAATCAAAATAATTAAAAAATTGAAAAATAAAATTAAAACTGAAAATAATTAAAAAAATAAAATAAAATTGAAATAAGAAAATAAAAAAAACGTGGGAAGATAATGTAACGGATGCATGTCTGGAGTGGGGGGACAAGGTGGTTAAGGAGAATTTTTTTCAAGATTTTGGAAGAGGGGGGACAAGGTGGTTAAAGAGAATTTTTCCAAGATTTTTGGAAAAGGGGAGACAGGAGGATTTTGGTGAAAAAAGAGAAAGAGAAATTTGATCAGGGGAGGAGAAGAGGAAGAGAAATTGGATCAGAGGAGGAGAGGTACAAGAACTACTGGGAAGGTAAGTCCTCATCCTTCAAGCTTCACTGCTCACCAGCGTAAATGCTTACAGTCTTGGATCATAGTATTGTTATTGGCTTGCATTTGGTTTTGCTTGGTTGGGTTTTTCTGCTGTTTTTTTTGGATTAAACATATGATTATATTAGGATGTTACTTTGTCTGTTTCTGTACCTTTGTTTTCCATTCATCCATCATCAACGTAGATTTTGGGTTTTCCCTATCCTTTCTCATAACCATCACATGGACTACGACCACGGCCTAAGGAGGAACGAGACTCTCTTCTTGACCCTCACCAAACATCATCCACCCCGTTGAACCACGCACTCATCTCCAGCACCATCCAGCACTCACCTACAACAAAACACAACAGAAAAGGGGGGCAAACACCACACGACCACGGCCATCATCTTCATCCATTTTCCTTTTCGTCTTCATTACAACACCCGTGATCAGGAACCCACCATTCCCCCAACTTTCATCATCATTCATTCATCAGATACCCACTTCACCATCCAGATTCACCCATGGCTATATCATGACACTCACGGTTACTACCAGCCACCCTTCAACCACCGTCTGCTTCCACTCTTTCCGCCAAAAGGCGCCATCAAAATCTCAACCCAGGAAAAACCAAAACCCAAGTCCATAACCCAAACCGAAAAGAAGACCGGAAATGGTTCCGTAGACTACATCATGGCCGAGAAGGGAAGGAGATAATCATCTCCCTCGCGCGCAAAAGGGAGAAGCAGGGAAGAAGAGTTGGAGCGGCGACCCTGGCTTGGTGACACTGGCCGCGGCTCGCGATGGTCTTGCTCCCTCAGGCGCGGCGAAGATGCGGCGCAGAGAGAGGAGAGAATCTCTCACGAAGGCTCCGATGGCTTGCGGCGACTCACGGCTGCCAGTAGTATGGAGGTTGGGGCGTGCGGCGGTGGCTGGAAGCCGTGACGTAATGACCGCCGTTGGTTTCCGGCGATTTCGAGGCTGATGGAAGGCGGTGGCGCGGTGGCCGGTTCTGGTTGGAGCGGCAGCAAACCTCCGCGAGGGGAAAGAGACCTCGGGTCTCTGAGGGGCTGAGTATGAGTGTTGGGAATGAAGGGGAGATGGCAAACCCCTAGGGATTTCTGGACAAAATTGGGCCAAACCCACACCAAAAAAAAAAAAACAAAGAATGATATTCCTCCTTGCACCCCCTGTTTTCCTTTTCGCAGTGCTTTTCGCTTGGGTTTAGGCCCAGTCCGTTATTAAAAAAAAAAAGTGATTTAGACACCACTGGCAACTCCATTTACACTCCTTGCATTTGGGCTTAAGCCTTTCTGCCAGTAATAAAAATAAAAAAGGGTTTGGGCCCAAGGAGCCTCAATTTCACTCCCCACCTCTGGTTTTTATCTTTGTACCCCTATTCATGTTGGGGCTTTTCTCTTGCTTTATTTTTATGCTTTTGTTGCATGTAACCCCTTGTATGATGGTCCACACGCTTTTGTTTTATTTATATCGGTTAGACTTGTTTGTTTCATTCTCCATAAAAATTACAAAAACAAAATATTAAAATTCTTTTTTAAATAAAAATTACAAAAAATATACGTTTTAAAGGTTAAGCACACGTGTGACCGCTCGCGTTGTCCTTGTGCTAAAAACCTTTTATTCTTTTTTAAATAAAAATTACAAAAAATATACGTTTTAAAGGTTAAGCACACGTGTGACCGCTCGCGTCGTCCTTGTGCTAAAAACCTCTTTTTCTTTTTTATAAAAATTATTTAAAGGTTTAAGCACACGTGTGACCGCTCGCGTCGTCCTTGTGTTAAAAAACTTTTTTCTTCTTCCTTAAATAAATTTACATAAAGAATATTTTTAAAGGTTTAAGCACACGTGTGACCGCTCGCGTCGTCCTTGTGCTAAAAACCTTTTTCTTCTTTTCTTAAATAAAATTTCAAAAATACGTTTAAAGGTTGAATACTCGTGTGATCGCCCGCGTCGTCCTAGTGTTCAATACTTTTCTCTCTTATTTACGTAATATTAAACGAGGGTATGAGTGCTCGTGCGATCGCCCGCATCAGCCTAGCACTCAATACTCTCAAGTCTCCCTAAATAAGTAGATAACGGTATGAGTACTCGTGTGATCGTTGGCATCGTCCTAGTGCTTAATATCGTTATTTCTCTTTTAAAAGAAAATGATTAAAAATATTTAAATATCATTTCAAAGGTATGAGTACTCGTGCGACCGTCCGCGTCGGCCTAGTACTCATTACCTTCTTTTTTCTCAAAAATATAAAAAAAAAACATAAAATCTTCAAAAATTAAAAACATCAACACTTTCAAACAAACAAACAGTCTTTAAGCTAGAACTACGTAACCCTGATTTCTCATTTTGAATGAGAATACGTAGGAGCAAGGTCAATCCTTGTCGGGACCAAAAAACTAAAAAAATATGTTTTGTTTATTTAGAATTTTATTTTTGGGGATAATTAAACATTTTGAAAAACCACATCATATTCGTGCATTTAGTTAAAGGTACTGCCTTAGGGCAGGCGTTGTGGGGTGCTAACACCTTCCCCACGCGTAACCGATTCCCGAACCCAATCTTTGGTTTTCCATAATAAACTATGGTGGCGACTCCAAATCTCTTTTCAAAACCCGTTTCTTTTTGGATCGTCGTCCCGCCGCGATTCCGGTTGCGACAGATATATATATATATATATATATATATATATATATATATATATATATATATATATATATATATATATATATATATATATAATGGTAGATTAGTTATGTGATTGGCATTATTTAAGATGTTGACAATTTTGAATGCATGGGTTTCTTATTGTTTGTGGATGGGTTGTGCTCATACTTGTTAAGATCTTCATGAAGACTTACTTTATATTAAAAGCTTTTGTGTTTTAGTAGATTGATGTATAGAGTGTGATTTATACTTGATTATGTGTATCGTTTGCCTTAGGGTGCGTTAAAAATAGTTTTGAATCAGAAAACCTCATTTTATACTCAAGATAATCAATTACCACTTATGATAATCGATTATCAATAATCAATTATGACTTGCCATAATCGATTATCAAGAACAATTATAAGAATTTTAAAGCAAGTTGTTGACCATTGTGCATTCATTAATGCATAATCGATTACCATTTTAGGATAATCGATTATTACACGCTAAACTGCTGACAACGGATTTTTGGAAGTATCCTCGAGTGAAATCTCTATAAACTTTATTAGGACTCTCATTCTAAAATACAAAGAATACAAAATAAGTGTATTTTCGAAATTCTTATATGTAGTGTGCGGTGATAAGTGTTCTAGAGTTTGCAGAACCCTTGGCTTTGAGAACTTGGCATGTTGGCATAGAGCGAGAACTTTCAATCGAAGTGTGATTGAGTGTTGTTGTTCCTGAGTTGAAAGCTTGTCATCCTTTGTGAAGATTCAAAGGAGGTGTTCATCCTTTATGTAGATTCAAAGGAGGTGGTCATCCTTTGTAAAACATTCGGAGGAGGTGTTCATCCCTTGTGGGCTACAAGGGAAGTTAGTTTCACTCTTGAGGTAACAAGAGAGGTTTTCTAACCTTAAACTGATTTATTTTCTTTATGATTGTAACAGTTTGTTGGTTTGTGCTAGTGAAGCGTTAATTCTCGGTTGAGATTAACAATTGGATGTAGCATCTCTGTGATCTGAACCAGTTTAAAAATTACGTGTGCAATTTTATCTCTTCCTTACTCTTTAAATTTCTTTAAATTATTTTTAAGGAATTTCTATTTACATGAGAAAATTATTAAAAGAACATTATGTGATAAGAAACCAACTCACCCCATCTTGGTTTGTTGAATGCATTAACCATTCTGCTCCACCGCTCTGACAATTGGTATCAGAGCTTGCTTTCATAGTAACTAAAAATGACGGGGCAACATCAAACCTTTGTTAGGGGTGCCTCTATCAACAGACTTGCATCATTTAATAGGGAAAACTATGCTTTTTGTAAAGTGAGAATGCAAATTTTTATGGAATCTATTGATAATTAGATTTGGGAAATTGTCACAAATGGTTCTTTTGTTCCTACTATAGTTATTAACAATTTGCAGAAACCTAAACCACGAGAGCAATGAAGTGCTGAAGATAGAAGAAGATTTCAACATGACGTTAAAGCTCATAATATTATTTCATCTGCTCTAACTATTGATGAGTTTTACAGGATCTTAACCTCTAAAATTGTTCAAGAAATGTGGGAGACCTTGAGGGTCACCCATGAAGGAACTGATGATGTTACAAGAGCCAAGAGAAATACTCTAATCCAAGAGTATGATATGTTCCGAATGAAGCAAGGGGAAACAATTATAGATGTCCAGAAGCGCTTCATGCATATAGTGAATCATCTCATTGGGTTACGTAAGATCTTTGAAAATGATGAATTAAATATCGAAATTCTAAAATATTTGGATAGGTCCTAGCAACCAAAACTGACTACAATCAGTGAGTCACAAAATCTCTAACATTATGGCAATGGCTGCATTGTTTGGTAAGTTGAGAGAATATGAACTAGACTTGAAGAAAAAAGAAAGAAAAAGACTTTGGCGTTTAAAACAAATCTTGATAAAAGTCTTAAGGAAGACGACGACTCTGAAGAAGATGAAGAAATGGGTCTCTTCAATAAGAAATTCAATAAGTTCATGAAGTTAAAAGGAAGAAGAAGATTCTAAGGCAAAAAGAATTAAAATAAGGAATCTTTGCCAAATTATCATTGCTATGATTGCGGTGAGAAAGGACACACGAAGGCAGATTGTCAAAATCCAAAGAAGGGTGAAGAAATAGGCCAAAAGAGGTTCTTCAAGAAAAAGAATGCATATATTGCTTGGGAGGAAGACAATGATTCTGCAACAAGCTCAAGCTACTCTGATAAGCAAACCAACATATGTTTGGTGGTTGATGATGACATCTCTGAAAATCAAGTAAGTATCTTTAGCGATTCTGAAAATTTAGATTATAGTGAGAGTGAATTTCTTGACACATATAAGGAATTATTATTTGAATAAGAAAAATTAGATAATGCTCATAAGAAATTAAAAATTTAAAGAGTTAAAATCAATTAATGAAAATATTTGTGAAGAAAATGAAGATTTGAAAAATAAAATATTATATTATTGTTAACTCGTTGGTAAGTGTACCAAATTGTATCAAGTAATATAAAAACAGAAGATTCTTGCAGCATATGTCTTGAGGAACTTACAATTGGATCAAGAGCAATTTGCATATACCCCATCCATGTTCTCATATCTTTCATTACAGCTGCATCAAAAATGGCTTGACATCAATCATACTTGTCCTTTGTGTCGCAGGAACATATTACTTTTCAATAAGCAATCTTTGTAACTAGGTTTTGCATTGCCAATTTGTAATCACTTTATCAATTCTAACATCTATTGATCTCACTGCTTTGAAGAACACACAACAATGGCGTTGTGTTGTTGCGTTTTAATGTGTTATTGTTTTAGTATGTTGTAATGCAAATCTTTGAATATACCCTTTGATACTCAGAAAATTAGTCAAAGCAAACCAAGACAGTAATCCATCATCCAACACATACACCATAACACACGTTCAATCATATCTTCGGTGAAATAATACCAATTATAATTCGGACATCCATAAGTCAGAAACCAGTACGCATAAAGGTATTCAACAACACAAATCAGATTATCATTCCAGAATTAAGCCTACTTCTATTTGAAATATATCATATACCTTCTTCGTAATATCAAACAGACACAAATCCAAAGCCATCTTATACAGAACAATTTTTCAGCAGAGTTTTTTCTAAGACAACACCAATTTTCTGCAGATTTATATTCTAAAACAGCACCAATTTTCTGCAGTTATTTATTCTAAAACAGCACCAAGTTTCTGCAGATTTTTATTCTTATCAGCAGAGAATTCCCAGCAGCAATTTAACCAAACCAGCAATGTTTTGGTGCAGAAATTTTAATCCAAACAGCAAGACTTTGTAGTCCAGAAAAATTAATTAAAATAGTGTAGAAACAGCAATAATACAATGCTGAAACAGCCAGCCAACAATGCAGAACAACACTTATTTGATGCAGAAAATAGCCTAAAAGCCTAGTGCAAAACAGCAGCGTTTTAATGAAAGATATTGGGTTCAAACCAGACAGATTTTGGGTGCAGTATTTAAGTCAAACTTCAAGGTTCTCTAGTGCAGAGTTCTCTATCAAAACCACACATCACCATTTTTTCTGCCTCGTGGTTATACAAAACAGCTTATACTCACATGAAATGGCAAATATAGCATATCTGTTATTCAGCTAATAATCCCTTTATTTCACCAGAATCATCACAGCTAATTACTAGCATTTCATCATAATGACTGCATACACTCAATATACAATCTTATCAAGCATATACGCATACATTATAACATTTCAAAGCAATCCGTTTTCAGAAAAAAAAAATCAGATTTCCATACCAAGGTCAAAACAATTTCCGAGACAGTCATTAACAATTGTATTATACCATTTTAGGATTTAGGGTCAAATACTAAGTTCATTCAGATTTCAATATCCTGTGCTACATACCTACATCTCATGCAAAGCTCACCCCATATCAGAACATTATATAACTCCTTATTCCATTCTACCCAACAGTTTGTAACATGCAGTTCTTCATTCAATTTTGGTTTAGTCCAATTAGTCAAACAGTACACTTCAATTGCCCCAACTAGACGCTCAAATTCTGACTTTTTTGTGGCACATGCATAAAAGACCCTTATATTAACATAGAACTTAGACTATCACAGTTTCAAGGAGCTTTGAATTCAAACCAGTTAAAGCATACGTCAAGCATTCTTCAGTCAATGTATCACATAACAGCATTCATGACAATTTCTGAGTTCTTAAGAAAACTATGTGATAAGATATAGCGTGATAGGTGATAATGGGTTTAGGATAGAAGGAAGAGAAACTTTATAAATAGGGAGTGGGTTCTATACAGGGGATTATCAAGTATTATTTTGTAAAAATCAGGTCTTTAACATGTAGAGAGAGGTTATACTCTCAACTAGGGAGGTTATGCTCCCAACTCCATTCTTTGTAAAGTGACAATTCTATTACTGTGATCCATTCTTTCATCTCTATTATCTGTTGTCGGTGGGTGTTACTGTTTGGGTTTCATCTCTTTTATCGGCATTGAGAGAGTGTTGTTAGGTTCCAAACCCAGGAACCTAACAAATTGGTATAGGATAACAGAATAGATGGGTTTAGGAGTTAAGGGTGTGGGGGTGTCGATTGTAAAAGGGGTAGCGGGTCAGAGTTGCTATAAATAGAGCTCTTGTAACTCTGTAGAGGGTATCGAATATACTTTGTGTAAAGTCAGGCATTTTAGCTTGTAGAGAAGGGTTATGCCCTCAACCAGGGAGGTTATGCTCCCAGTTCATTCTTGTAAAGAGGTCTCTTTTACTGGGAATAGTACAGAAAACCCGTTCTTTTTTTCTATCTCCATCTTTTGATTGAGTTCTTGTTAGGTTCCAAACCCAGGAACCTAACAAATTGGTCTGACCTGCCGTTTCGAAGTGGAGGTGAAGGATCAAGAAATAAGAACCTGATCAAGAAGTGATCAAGAACCTGCCGGATCCGAATTGGGTGTGAAGCAAAGAAGGAGGGGAGCACAAAGAGACGATTGGAGGCTCTGGAGATTACGATGGAAGGGATGCAGGCGGAATCCACCACAGTGAGTCAGGACTTGAAAAAAATAATGAGGATGATGGGGGCGCGGGCTTACAACAACGAAGAACAATCAGGTGGAAGTCAGATTTCCGTAAATGACAACCAGCGCCGACGCGATGAGGATATTGGAGTGAGCGTGGATGGCGATCATCTCGAGGGGTAGAATAAATGGCGAAAGAGGGGTGAATTACCCACTTTTGAAGGGCTGGACCTGTTAAACTGGATCAATAGGACGAAGAAGTTTTTCGAGTTTCAAGGAGTAGCGGAGGAGGAGAAAGTACGACTCGCGTACACAAGCATGGAGGACAGCGCGGGTTACTGGTTCAAAGCTTGGAAGGAAAAAACCAAGAATCGTTCTTGGGATGGTTTGAAGGAAGCCCTGGTGATAATAAAGTTTGGAACCATTGTTGAGCGTTTGGTGACATACAAACATATGGGGATGGTGGAAAAGTCTGTACAAGACCTCAAGATTTTGGCGGGTAGCGGGTCAGAAGATGAGTCATTTGGGGGACAAACGCGAGGAGCGGTTATTGAGCGGTACGAGGCCAAGTACTGTAGACCAGATCGATCGGGATTAGCCGAGCGGTCCGAGACTTATTGCTATAACCCATGCCGATTGAAAGTTACCGAGCGGTCAGAGGCCGATCGCCATAACAGGATTGAATTCTTGTTAGGTTATAAACCCACAAACCTAACACTATGTTAGAGCTTAAAAGAACCAAACCATGCACTCAAGTACACCATTTATTACGTATCACAGTCCCCCAAGTTTGACCATCTACATTCGATTCTAACACACTCTGCATTCTCTTTTCTAAAAATAGAACATATACATATATCACGAATTTGTCAATTTCTACTGCACACATGAATAGAAACAGAGTAAGTCCAGCATGGTAGGATATTAAATTCAGATGGCCACATAAGCTATCAGCCAGGAAGTAATTACAATACACGTAACCAGAATCCACATTATAGAATTAGAATGAACGATATGACACACATGTTATCATCTGAATATGCATATGATATACTAACAATACCATAGTTACGAATCAGGAACAAACAAGAACGCAGATTTCAAAGCATCTAAACAACCACAAGTGAGCTCCCCATTCTCAACTCATCCAACTAAATAATCCATCCACACTTAGTAGGTTCATGACAAATATAATACTATGTATATGGAAATTCAACTTTAGGCATGGACTTCCTAGGGTTTGTATCTTTGACAAAGTACGAAGCAAACACAAACCTTTCCACCCCTTGGAGGAAGATCTTGGATACTAAGGCTACCTTCATGTGTCCTTTCTCACCGCAATCATAGCAATGATAATTTGGCAAAGATTCCTTATTTTAATTCTTTTTGCCTAAGAATCTTCTTCTTCCTTTTAACTTCATGAACTTATTGAATTTCTTATTGAAGAGACCCATTTCTTCATCTTCTTCAGAGTCGTCGTCTTCCTTAAGACTTTTATCAAGATTTGTTTTAAACGCCAAAGTCTTTTTCTTTCTTTTTTCTTCAAGTCTAGTTCATATTCTCTCAACTTACCAAACAATGCAGCCATTGCCATAATGTTAGAGATTTTGTGACTCACTGATTGTAGTCAGTTTTGGTTGCTAGGACCTATCCAAATATTTTAGAATTTCGATATTTAATTCATCATTTTCAAAGATCTTAGGTAACCCAATGAGATGATTCACTATATGCATGAAGCGCTTCTGGACATCTATAATTGTTTCCCCTTGCTTCATTCGGAACATATCATACTCTTGGATTAGAGTATTTCTCTTGGCTCTTGTAACATCATCAGTTCCTTCATGGGTGACCCTCAAGGTCTCCCACATTTCTTGAACAATTTTAGAGGTTAAGATCCTGTAAAACTCATCAATAGTTAGAGCTGATGAGATAATATTATGAGCTTTAACGTCATGTTGAAATCTTCTTCTATCTTCAGCACTTCATTGCTCTCGTGGTTTAGGTTCCTGTAAATTGTTAATAACTATAGTAGGAACAAAAGAACCATTTGTGACAATTTCCCAAATCTCATTATCAATAGATTCCATAAAAATTTGCATTCTCACTTTACAAAAAGCATAGTTTTCCCTATTAAATGATGCAAGTCTGTTGATAGAGGCACCCCTAACAAAGGTTTGATGTTGCCCCGTCATTTTTAGTTACTATGAAAGCAAGCTCTGATACCAATTGTCAGAGAGGTGGAGCACAATGGTTAATGCATTCAACAAACCAAGATGGGGTGAGTTGGTTTCTTATCACATAATGTTCTTTTAATAATTTTCTCATGTAAATAGAAATTCCTTAAAAACAATTTAAAGAAATTTAAAGAGTAAGGAAGAGATAAAATTGCACATGTAATTTTTAAACTGGTTCAGATCACAGAGATGCTACATCCAATTGTTAATCTCAACCGAGAATTAACGCTTCACTAGCACAAACCAACAAACTGTTACAATCATAAAGAAAATAAATCAGTTTAAGGTTAGAAAACCTCTCTTGTTACCTCAAGAGTGAAACTAACTTCCCTTGTAGCCCACAAGGGATGAACACCTCCTCCGAATGTTTTACAAAGGATGACCACCTCCTTTGAATCTACATAAAGGATGAACACCTCCTTTGAATCTTCACAAAGGATGACAAGCTTTCAACTCAGGAACAACAACACTCAATCACACTTCGATTGAAAGTTCTCGCTCTATGCCAACATGCCAAGTTCTCAAAGCCAAGGGTTCTGCAAACTCTAGAACACTTATCACCGCACACTACATATAAGAATTTCGAAAATACACTTATTTTGTATTCTTTGTATTTTAGAATGAGAGTCCTAATAAAGTTTATAGAGATTTCACTCAAGGATACTTCCAAAAATCCGTTGTCAGCAGTTTAGCGTGTAATAATCGATTAT
Organism: Vigna umbellata; assembly: GCF_029865625.1. NCBI lineage: Eukaryota > Viridiplantae > Streptophyta > Magnoliopsida > Fabales > Fabaceae > Vigna > Vigna umbellata. Next base: position 2,485,892 of record NC_142173.1, read on the forward strand.
CCTAAAATGGTAATCGATTATGCATTAATGAATGCACAATGGTCAACAACTTGCACTAGTGGAAAAATGACTTTTTATAACGTACAAAAATGATCTTTTATAACGTAGTTACTGTGGACGTAGTTCTGGGCGATATAATAACTCTGCGCCTTTTATAACGTAGCAGAAATTTATAATATGCGCAAACTATTATGACAAATTTCCATTTGTATGTTATAATAGGATGAAAGGTATTATAACATAGAAGTTTTTGTACGTTATAATATGTTATATATTATTACGTATATATTATTGTACGTTATAATATGTGATCAACGTACCCTAACGTACTAAGCAATGTACGTTATGATATATGTTTTTATTTTTAAAAAAAAATTATTATTAAATTTGACATCCAATGAAATTATAATAATATTCCTGGATTATGATCTCATCCAATCAATTTATAATGAATAGAGCTTTAAATAAACAAATTTAATGAAACTAACAAAATAGAATTATTTCAAATATTAAATAGTCTAATATTTAATACATCATTTATACATGAAGCTATATATTAAATCTAAATATTACATTAATGTACATACACTATTTAATTGTAACAGTTTCTACTAACACTTAAAATAAAAGAAGCCCAGTTCCTTCTAATGTCTTCAGTGTCTCCAACAGCATCCATGAGAGATGAATCATTAAAGATCTACAAATAAAATAATAGAGTTAAAACAATATTGTGATGAATAGTTGGATAAGTATTTAAAGATCAACCAAGAACCTTATCAAATATCTTTATATCCTAATCCTAGTTACACAAACCAAAGAAAAATACCCAAGAGGAGCAAGTGGATATTGAAAATTCATTAAGATCATAAACATAAAACACACTTATTTATTCTTCATTCAGTTACATATAAGCGAATAATAATTGATCAAAATTACTTTAAATTTAACGAAACCTGGTCCTACAATATTTAAAGCAAAATTTTAAATTAACTAATGTCTCTTGATCCACAACTCTTACTATCTATAAGAAGAGATTGTTATTAATCATATTCAAATCTATAAAATTTCTTCCATCTAATTTAAGGAAAAAAATACAAACTAAATATTTATAGCTGAAACTCTACCATTATCTTTATCTAGATTAATTTAACGAAAATAGAATATTATATTTAATAACTTTAAATGGTCCTCGACGGCTATAATGTCATTCAATTTCCTACAATCGCAGACATTGTAGACACAATCCTCTTAATGATTTCTATATATAAATTAACATCAGCAATAATAATATATTAATATTGATTTCTAGAATGTTAGAAATGCCAAATAATATATTAATTTGGGAATTTCTTTATAAGAAAGAGTAATAAAATTCACATTAAATAAAGAACTTAGGCCAAAAACAGAAATATGAGACATGAAACGCATACCAGTGAACCATTTTCTATTTCTATCACTTCATTGACATTCCAACAGTGATAGTGTGTAGATATGCCTTAATGCATAGTAGTTGTATATTAAATCTTAAACTGCAAGTGGTACTAACATCATTGACAATAGTTGGTACATGTCCGGTACAGTTATATAGTAGTACAATCTATATTCATGTGTATCTGCATCACAATCGAGAGTGAAACTTACATGTCTTGTTCGTGCTCATTGGCAAGAGCAGCCTTGGCAATACACAGAAATGCAGCATCAACATTGAAATCTTCTTTTGCGGATGTTTCAAAATAGGGAATATTCCCTTTTGAAGCACACCAATCCTTTGCTTTCTTCTCAGAAACCTGCATGTGAGATAAATAAACATTTTACACTCAGAGATAAAGTGAGAAAATGTCAAAGTGTAATAATATTTGCCTACCACTCGACTATTCCCGCCATCAATATCAATCTTGTTTCCAAGCAAAATAAATGGAAATGACCTTGGATCGGGTGGGTTTGCCTGCATCACAAAGATACAACGAGAACATAAATCTGAACAGAAAGCTTATCCAGCAAATTCCAACATTGGTAGGTTATAAATTAGGGTTAGACAATCTGTGAATGTTATGAGGACACACTAGCTAATAGATGCATTTGTCCATGTGAAAAAACACCTCACCCTAGACAATAGTCGAAGCAGCAAGAGATAAAGCATTTTGAAAAGGACAATAATTACCTGTTTGAGAAACTCTCATGCCAGTTGTCAAGGGTATCGAAAGATTTCATCACATTAACATCATACGCAAGAACACAGCAATCCGCGCCTCTATAAAATGCAACCCCGAGACTTTGGAATCTCTCTTGCCCAGCAGTATCCCATATCTATCAATCAGACACAGAAAATAAACACATTGGAACAAACTAATTAGAAGGCAAACAGTAGCAGCAGATTTGCAACGAAATAACAGTAATATAACACCAAGATCGAGAGTTAAAGACTCATGTTGAACATTACTCATAACACCAAAATTCTCAGACAAAACATTCCTAATAGCATGCTATTTCAAGATGAGAGCCATATGTACAATTTTCTGCTTCTGTTATATGAGGGATTAGTTGTTCTTATTTTTTGTATTCTGTTATTTGAATTTGAAAGAATGTAGATCTAAAATAATAGAGTGAATTACAGTATGAAAGATACACAAACCCTAAAGAAAACCCCTTCTTCCCTGAAAATTTCCCTGAAAACACCACTACTCTGCTACTTTTTCTCTGCCACTTTCATTGGCACAAGGACTAAAGTGAATAACACTTTCCAGCATCAATGATTCAGAAAGAAACGTTTTTTTAATTATAAATAGTCTATGATTACACTAGTTTATTTGTAGAAATATAACCCTAAATCCAGAATTTAATTTGAAGCAAATTCTCGTGCAGGAGATTTAAAACCCAATCTTTTTGTTCTTCAAGAATCAATGAAAACAAAATTAACAGGATAAAAAGAGGGGGAAAGTGTTACAGAGAAGAATGTGAACTATAACTACCTTCAAAATTCTCCAACCACCGCCGTGGATTCGGCATTCAAGGCTCCCTCCTCCTCTCTCTCGTGCTAACGCCGCTAATTTCTCCACCAATCCAAACACAATCCCCACCAATCTAGGAGAGAAATTAGTGAAATTAATAGAACAAAAACATAAAAAATTAGGAAAAAACAAAATAGTAGAATGTATGAATCATCACTACTACAAACGAACACGCTATGGACTCCTTCGAAGCTCCCTCAAAGAGTGAAACGCAGCGGAATGATACGAATCCAAGAGCAAATGAACCAAAACTGTGAATGAAGCAAGGAAACCCTAAATCAAACGGTGAAAGAACCTTAAAACACTAGGTTAACCGATTAAACGGTGGAAAGTGTTTAATCGAAGCAAAAGAGGATTTAAACGGTTAAAATCAAAGAAAAAGATGAAAGATGAGGGAAACCCTAGCGGAGGCCATAGATCGAAGAACTCATCGGTGAAGATGATGTTTCTAAGGCCGAAATAGCTGAAATAAGGTAGAAATGTGAGGAGAAAAGGTGGATATGTGAAGAACTGTGGCTGTTGCAGGAGAGAGAACTCGAGGTATGGTTTGATGGCGATGCTTCGCGAGAATGAGAGAAGCAACGGGTAACTGAAAATGAGGTGCAAGCACTGACGCAAGCACAATGAAGATGTGGCAAAAGATAGGGATGAGAATCAGAGAAAACGTGAAATGAAATCTAGCGAGAGGGATATGGAAAATGAGATAGGAAGAGATATTATAACTGATTTCTAAAACTTCGTTATAATACATCAATAATAGGTTTTGAACTTATTTACAAGTTTGCCACCGCTTTTTATATTATAACTGATTTTCAAAACTACGTTATAATATGTCTTAAACTTATTTACAAGTTTGCCATCGCATTTCATATTATAACTGATTTTCAAAACTACGTTATAATATGTCTTAAATTTATTTACAAGTTTGCCACCGCGTTTCATATTATAACTGATTTAAAAAAATACGTTATAATATCTCCTTATTATGATGGATAATTTTTGTCCGTTATAATAGGCTTGTTATAAAATGTCATTTTTCCATTAGTGTTGCTTTAAAATTCTTATAATTGTTCTTGATAATCGATTATGGCAAGTCATAATTGATTATTGATAATCGATTATAATAAGTGGTAATTGATTATCTTGAGTATAAAATGAGGTTTTCTGATTCAAAACGATTTTTAACGCACCCTAAGGCAAACGATACAAATAATCAAGTATAAATCACACTCTATACATCAATCTACTAAAACAAAAAAGCTTTAATATAAAGTAAGTCTTCATGAAGATCTTAACAAGTATGAGCACAACCCATCCACGAACAATAAGAAACCCATGCATTCAAAATTGTCAACATCTTAAATAATGCCAATCACATAACTAATCTACAATTATATATATATATATATATATATATATATATATATATATATATATATATATATATATATATATATATATATATATATATATATATCCATACAATACAGACTCCCAACATCCCCATAACCCACGAATGTACTCTAGGTTTCACCATCCACTAATACGAAAAGCATTTCATCAAGAAACAAAGAAATTGATAGCACCTGAACAATGCACACACTGTGCGGTAGCCAAGTGTTAACACTCCGGCAAGTGTACTGAATCGTATCAAGTAATAAACATGCTAAGACCAAGTATCGTTTCTCAAAGGACTCACGACCTAGACAGTTATGTGATTTCTTGATTAAATAAGACTTGTAAACGAAATCATTGTGTTTGTATTGCGGAAAATAAACATGGATGCAATTGTTGATCAATTGGATTGAAAGATGCCAAAGTGATTAATGTAAAATATGGAATGATGATGTTGTTGGGGTTTTCGACTTATCCTATCATCTCTCATGTATTTATGAATTCATCTTTCTTCATTAATGTTAATGCCACTTTCTAATTTACCTTAAACCCGATGTCTCGGTGAAGAAGGCCTAATCCTAATCACTAGTTTACAATGTCTTGTCTCCCTAGCAATTATTCATGCATTACATTCGCACAAAAGCTTAAAGGCAACCAATCCTCCTATCCCTATGTGTAGGTAATATTGCTCTTGGGAGAATTTCCCCAGTTGAAGATTCACCTATACGTGTCTATATAGATAACATCAATGATCATACAATTGAATTAGTTAAACAAAGCATGCATAGAGTGTATAGGAAAAACCCTAACAATTAATGAAGTAAAGCATATAAAATAAAGAATCAATTCAATAAATGAGAGTTTCAAAGGATTACATCGTTTTCCAAATAACAATGGAGGTTTAGTTCACCATAAGCATGGTGAAACTAGATGAAAATAATGAAAAGAATGAAAGATAGAACCCTAAAAGTTGAAGATCGGAGCTTCCGCATCCAAAATCCGCCTCGAAAAGAGTGTATTTTCGCCTCTTTTTGTCTAAAGATATGAATCCTAGGTCGACTAAAACCTTATATAGTTTATTAAAAATTACAGAAAATAGGCCCAGGCCTAATTTAATGGCGTTCAGCGGCAGTTTTGGCGTTCAGCGGTAAGTGCGACACTTTAGAATGACGCCCAGCGTTGACGCTCAGGCGTGAAACAGTGTATTCAATAGCAGCCTCTAGGGCTCAACGGTAAAAGTGTCGCTCAACGATAGGTGCGATACTCAGATTAGCCCTCAGCGATGCCGCTCAAGCGTGAGAAAGTGTATTCATCAGCGGTGAAATGGCGCTGAGCGGTGAAATGGCGCTCAGCGGTGAAATGGTGCTCAGCGGTGAAATGGCGCTGAGCGGTGACAACGATTCTTTTTTTTTTGCACTTTTCCTTGCTTTCCTGAGTCCAACTCCTTGCTACTTAAACTTCTTTCATCCAATTCATCTTAATTCCTACCAAAACAAGGAAAACCAAGCATAAAACCCATCCAAGTCTCTTATTTCTAAAACTTAAGCAAAAACATGATTTCAAGCTGGTTTCTAAGTCATAAAGGTTGTTTTTTAATGTCAAAATTAAGTATAAAAATAACGATTTTTCAACCGTTATCACCAAGACCCCTCCAACCCTTGATTATCCTCAACCCTTGTCCCTACACAGGCTTTAACACCAACTCTTGAGTGGGCTTGTAAGAACCAAGCTTCCCCTCCTCCCTACGCTCCCCCGTAAACCTCATTTGTTATTTACAACCCATCAGGTTTACCTACCCGTGATAACCTAAGCACCCCATTTTGAGTTCTTAGTTTCACTGACACGGTATATCCATCATCGATACCGCGAGGTTCTCTCTATCACGCATGTCCAATGGAAAAGCACAACACAAGACACTAAACATAAAGCTAAAGTCAGTCCTCTTACCTGGTTAAGTATTCTTCCTTCTTCCCAACGTTTATCATCCCTGAGTTTTCGTTTTCTACCTCCCTCTCTTTAGCTCTAGAAAACTTCTTTTTTTACTTTCACTCCATAACAGCTCCCCCTCCCTATACAACTATCCCAATATTTATAATATTTAAAGCCCTAAAAACTACCCATGGATTCTTATCTTTTCTACCCCTTATCTAAAAATATCTACTTAATTTTTGGACATTTTCTTTCGGACTTTACATAAGGAGTCACAAGTTTAATGTGGGAAACCTCAACACACATTGACTAAAATATTTTATTTATTATCTACTTAATTGTTGGACATTTTCTTTCGGACTATACATAAGGAGTCACAAGTTCAATGTGGGAAACCTCAAGCAAATGCAACTGGAGGTGAGAAAGCTCAGAAAAGTTTCTCCTTTGGAATTAAGGCCTCTGGCTAAGGAAAAGGCGAATAAGGCTGCTCCTCCTCAGCAAGACATCAACCGACTAACCAGAGAGGATGAGGCACAAGTAACAGCTGCTCAACGCTCTCCGCAAATTTTCTGCCTACACCATACCAACCTTTCAACTATCCACTCTTGATCATCCTACACAATATAGACTATGAATTCCAACCCTCACCCGACAACCACAAAAACCTACCCATATTTGAACCAGTTCGAAGACATACAATTGAAATACCTTAAGACATAACCCCTTATCAATCATCATATCACCATACACCCTCACCAGAATATTTAAATCTTCCACCAAAATCCATAGTTGCTCTTCCAACACCCATCATAGTGAGAGAAACATATCCAAACCTCAACTGACCACCACCATATAATATACCTAAAGGAGCTATGGCACTCATTCGATATGACTCACAATTTGTTCAAAAACAAATGGTTACTCAAGAAGAAGAAATAAGGATATCAATAGAGCAATCCCTACCTGAATATCACAACTCAAACTCAATAGGGATCCATGTGGATGACATCAAGATCTTCTCTTATCTATCCCAATTCACTATTATTCATCCATTGGATGTGAAAGGAGGCCTTCCTGCTGAGTTCTACCACAACATGGCTCTAACATTATTGCAAAAGAATGAAAATGGAAACAAACTTATGAGGAAAGTACTTGTTATGCCAGACGCTATTGCACCCAGACTACCTGCAATACACAAGAGACCTCTGAAGATGAAAAAGATAAGAACTATCAAGGAAACTAGACCAGCTCCCACCAAACCATCATAACAATGATTCAGAAGCTTATCTCTATTGGAAGCAAAGATTATTCAACTCAACTGACAAGTCAAAAATCGATCATGCCTTATAACGCCCATTCCCATTCTCATGCAGCCAAATGGAGTGTGTCTTCTGCAACCCAGTCGTATCTATCATTTTGATGACACCAATGCTGCCTTCCTAAAGGATCCATATGACATTGGATATTGGATTCTACCCATTTTGCCTCGCACACCACCCTTTGACAGATTACTGGTGAGATTGAAGAATGCTAAACCAGATGTTAGATGTTGAAATCTCGTCAACTGATGGAAAGAGAAGAAGGAAAGAATAAGATGCTAGAACTACCTACCCATAGATCGTCATCTGAAGAACACGAAAACAACAGAGAAGAGGCACAAGAAGAAAGTCAAAATTAAAGAGCCTTCGAGTTTGATCAACTAGATTTAGTAACCTTTAAACCTTCCTCCTCGCAACCAATCATTGAAGAAGTACTGATCGTGGTATGGACAACTTTTTCCAAACAAGATGTTAAAGTTGAAGCAAAGATTGACACCCTGTCATCCCAAATACAACTCCTTATCCAACAATTCACAACCCATACCCCTCTAGTTGATCCCAAAATCCAAAATCCTTAAGTCGTAACAGTTGTGTCTCTCCATCCAAAACTGTTGCACGTTATTTTGTTGGTTGTGATGTTTTTCTCCTTTCTGACAATACGAATATTTTCTGTTACATGTGATAATTTTCTAATTTCATGACTATATTATACATATCGATTGATGAGTTTATACCTCTTACAATGTATGATTAAATTGCAAATCTCTCACCAAAACTTCACACATGTAGATCCTTAACTAGGCATTCAGCTTCTCCCCTGCAAAATCCTTCTTTACTGTTTAGCAAATAAGGGGGAGAAAAAAAGCAGATAACATATATAATTATGAGAGGTGATAGAAATATAAGAGGTGTAAGAAGAATAAGAAGAATACATTAGGGCTCATAGTTTATGACACATAGTTCACACGATGTCATATGTCGTATCCTCTAAGACAAATCGTCTATCAGACAATTGCATTCATGCATGTACTCAAGGGGAGTACACCAAAAGTTAGCACAATATAAAATCAGGGGGAGTTTCTCCAGATTCTTGGAGTTCATCTTAGGAGTCCATATTTACATTCATGTAATATGTTTTGTGTTAATAAAATCTTATTGGTTGTTGTTTATTCTTTTAATTTTGTTGATTGTAGTTTATCTGTTCTTACGCTTACATGTTATTTGTTGTTTAATTTATTATAACTTTTTTATACGCCATATTCTCTTGCAATTACATTCACTAACAGCGTGCAAAAGATAAAAACAATAAAAGATGTAAAACACACAAAACGTAAAGCTAAATGCTAAACTAGGTAAGAACATACATCGTTTAAATGTGTATTTGTTAAACATAAAAAAAAGGAGATTGTTAAGACAAAAATCGTCTATGCGTCTAAATGCTCTCATGTTTTAAAGTTTAATAAAATAACATTAAAATAGGAAAATAATTGGAAAACAACTTAGGGTGAAAAGACAAGACCTAGAACCTGAATCCCCAACACAGAAACCTACACAAAACTTAGAACCTGAATCCTTAACATAGAAAAGCTTAGAAAAACACTTAGGTTCTTAGGAATTAGGAAAACACCTAGGTCAAAACACCCAGATGCATAACTAAACGCTATTATGCCTAAAGTGTCTAAGAGAGGAGTTAAATTCTTGATGCTTATCATACCTGAAGAAGGTATTCAACGTAGCTCTCTAAATCAAAATAAGTCAAGACGATGTCTTTGACAAAACAGACTAAAAGACTTAAAAATCTTGAACCAAGCTAAATGTTATCTGTCTAAAAAGAGACAAAAACAAAAGAAGCATTTACATGACTAAATGATAGCATGAGCTTAAATCATAGTTTATCCAACGATGAAGTCTGTATACAAGACTTATTATCTTTAGAAAAAAAGAGCTTAATTGCAAAAACCTACCAACCGTAACGCACTTTGTTGTTCTGAGCGAACATTAAATGACATTGAATGTTCAATGATAAACAAAATTTTTTATCCCCGACAACGGCGCCAAAAACTTGTTAACACTAAGGCAAGTGTACTGAATCATATCAAGTAATAATAAATTGGTAAGACCAAGTATCGTTTCCCAAAGGACTCACGACCTAGACAGTTGTGTGATTTCTTCATTAAATTATACTTGCAAACAAAATCATTGGGTTTGAATTACGGAAAGTAAACATGAATGCAATTTGATCAATTGGATAGAAAGATGCAAAAGTGGTTGATGTAAAATATGAATGATTATGTTGTTGGGGTTTCCGACTTATCCTATCCACTCTCATGTATTCAAGAATTCAACTTTCTTAATTAATGTTAATGCCACTTTCTAATTTACCTTAAACCCAATTCGGTCAAAGACTTCGCTGGATACTCTAAGGTTACAACATATGATACTCTCCGGTTCCAAGTCGAACTGCAACCTTAGATCTCTAAAACTCTCCACCAAGCTTAATTCTCTGACCATCATGGACGAGACATGAACTACCTTTCTGCTCAAAGCGTCCGCTACAACGTTCGCCTTCCTTGGATAGTAGAGTAGTTCAAAGTCATAGTCCTTCAAGAACTCAAGCCACCTCCTCTAGCTCATATTCAACTCCTTTTGATCAAAGAGGTACTTGAGACTCTTGTGATCGCTGAAGACTTGGAATGTAGACCCATACAAGTAGTGCCTCCAAATCTTCAATGCGAAGACCACAGCTGCCAATTCCAAGTCGTGCGTTGGGTAGTTCTTCTCATGTATCTTCAGCTGCCTAGAAGCGTACGCAACCGCTCTTTTCTCTTACATGAGCACACAACCCAAACCTTGATGAGAAGCATCACAGTAGACTTTGAATGGTTTGGCCGTGTCAGGAATCAACAAGACTGGGGCGCTCGTTAACCTCTGCTTCAGTTCTTGGAAACTAGCTTCACACCGATCGGTTCAAGTGAACGGGTGATCTTTTTGCGTCAGCTGTGTCAACGGTGCTACCATCTTAGAAAATCCTTCAATAAAACGCCTATAGTAGCCCGTTAGCCCTACCAAACTTCGGACTTCAGTGACCGAACGCGGACTCTCCCATTCCAACACCGCTCGTACCATGGCCGGATCCATTGAGATCCCTCCAGCAGAGACTACGTGCCCCAAGAACTGCACTTCTTTCATCCAAAACTCACACTTGGATAACTTGGCGTACAACTCCTTTTTCCTCAAGATGCTCAGCACCATCCTCAAGTGTTCTTCATGCTCTTCACAGCTCTTGGAGTAGATAAGAATATCATCAATAAAGACGACCACAAACTTGTCTAGGAACGGCCTAAAGATGCGATTCATGTAGTCCATGAAGATCGTTGGTGCATTAGTGACACCGAATGACATCACTACGTACTTGTAGTGTCCGTAACGAAACCTGAAGGTTGTCTTCTGGACGTCCCCTTCCTTAACCCGAATTTGATGATACCCAGACCTCAAGTCAATCTTCGAAAATATAGTAGCCCCATGCAATTGATCCAATAGATCGTCAATCCTCGACAAGGGGTACTTGTTCTTGATGGTCAGCTTGTTTAACTGCCTGTAGTCAATACAAAGTCGAGAGCTGCCATCCTTCTTCTTCACTAAGAGAACTGGCGCTCCCCAAGGAAATGCACTTGGCCGAATGAACTGCTTGTCCATTAAATCTTCAATCTGTTTCTTGAGTTCAACCAACTATGCTGGTGACATCCGATATGGTGCCACAAAAATGGGTCCTACTGTCGACACCAAATCAATAGTGAATTCTACCTCGCGAGGGGGAGGTAGTCCAGGTATTTCATCCGGAAATACGTTCGGGAATTCGTCCACAACTGATCGTCCTCCACTCCGCTTGCTACTGGACGATCGTTCATGACTTAAATCTTCAAAATTCTCATTCGCGTGCGTCATTATCAAAAAACAACTGACGCCCTCTATGATGTCCTCCTTTAGCTGACCGAGCGTCACAAACAACTCTTCTTCTTCTTCATTAGGAAAAACTAACTTCTTTTCACCACAATCTATGAGAATGCGATTAGCAACCAACCAATCCATTCCTAAAATCACCTCTAAGTCTTTTAGAGGTAAACATATGGGGTTCACCTTATATCTACGCCCTTCTACCTCAATAGGACATCTAACACAAACCGTAGACGTCCTAACCTCACCAGCCGCTAGGGTTGACACCGCCAAGTCCAACTGCATCTCGCTCTCAGTTAACCCCAGTTTCTCAACGCATGCCTTCGAGATGAAGGAGTGTGTTGCCCCCGAATCATACAACACACAATAGGTCATTCCATATAATAAGTAGGTGTTGGTGATGAGTGTACCTGAGCTTGCTGCTTCAGCGCCCGTTATTGCATATACTCGCCCAACCGCCTACGCTAGGCTACCCCTACCTTGTTTAACATTTCCAGTATTTGGTGGCCTCATTACCGCTCGTCCTCCCATGTTACACTCGCTCTCCAAATAACCATTTCTTCTACTGCGAGTGCAATATTTTCCTCCTACCAATTGAGGACATGATGATTTGTAGTGGGATCCTCCACACTGAAAACAACTCACTGTCCCTTGCTGTCCAGACCGTCCGGCAGCAACCATTGATTGAGTGTGAGACACACTAGCGTTTGAAGGTAACGCTGGACGAGAGTAAGGCGTCCTGCCCCGATTCATATTGTTTCTAGACAAAACTGGTCCCCTAACTAATTGTTGTTGCTTCTTCTGCTGTTCCACTTCGGCCACATTCTTCTCCAACACTTTGGCTCTCTCAACCATGGCAGGAAAAGACCTAATACATAGGCTGGATATCAGCAACTTCAAATCACTCCTCAGCCCATTTTCAAACTTCCGACACTGCCATTCTTCACTAGTCGCCACAGTGTTAAATCTCACTAAGTGCTTGAACTTGTTAGTGTACTCCGAGACGGACATCCCGCCTTGCACCAGTTGAAGAAACACCACCTCTTTAGCGAAACGCACGCTATCTGGGAAGTACTCCTCATAGCACTTGCTTCTAAAGACTTCCCACGAGAGGGGACTTTGGGTGTCCGCCAAAATCATCTTCATGCTTGTCCACCAATGACTGGCCTCTCCAGTCAACAGATACTCCGTGAATGCCAATCGATTGTTGTCCGGACACCTCTTGGCATTGTAGATTCTTTCCATATCTCGTAACCACTGGTCGGCCTCATCAGGAAGGCATTTCCCGTTGAATTTGGCAGAGTGATGTTGGAGAAAACTCTCTAAGCTCCACTCGGCTTGATGGGTAGCGTTGGAAGTGGACACTCCAGATGTGTTCCTTGTGGTTGCGATGATCTCCATCAATTGTCTCTGAGTCGCTTCAGAGTTGGCACGTGCGGCTTCCAAACTCTGTAAAGCAGTCGTGTTCTGCTGCATCAAGGCAATGTTCTACTACTGTAGAGCTTCTATTACTGATTCTAATAATCTGGTGTTGTCGGATGCATCACGTTCGGTAGGTTGAGGAGGAGGTCTCGGTGCCATTAGTTCTCTGAGAAGCAGAGAAAGCAATCATTAGTTAATGTCAAGGAGTTTAAAATACTCATCAAATGAACGTCGAGCACACAGCAAAAGCATAGCATACTCACAACCTACAGTATTCTTTAAGGAACAAACTGCTTTGATACCACTAATGTAACATCCCAAAAATACAGTATAAACTATATAATAGAATAATTACATTTACCAATAATTCAGATCAGTCTTACACTAGAGTGGAGCGAACGCTTATGGCCGAACGACCTTACATAAAAGAGTTACAAAATTAATTAAGCAGGTTAAGGAAGTTTAACCGAACGGTTTACAAAACTTATACCGAACGGTCAAATAAAATCAAAAGGGGAGGTGATCGAACGACCACCTTACTATACTAGACTACTGACCGAACGTCCTATTGTTCGGTCTTCACTTCTACCTCTACCAAATTTTCTTCTTCCAGCGCCTCTTCCAGCAGTTCGTCTCCTTTTGCTCACATCCACACGGATGATCATTGCAATGACAAAGACGGACGTACAAAACCAGACAACACAGGAAAACACAGGGTAAGCTTATGTAATTTAATTCAGTTACAAACATACAATTCATACCATCAACACACAGAATAGTTTAGTCATACTTTCATACAAAGCCTAATACTAGACTGACTGTCCGAACTGTATGAAATCTGTGTAGCTACGACGTTCGGGCACCCGGGTGATGTAGTAACTGGAATACTCTCATCAACTGCCACCCGAGGTTAGTTCTATCTGTCCAAAGTACCCCTAAGGACTAGGACCTCTTGCCGTTCCCACACATGACCTACCCTCCTCTACGTGAGGACGAGTACTCACGGAACATCAGGATGAACCCGCCAGCTTAGCATAACCACATTCATACTTTACAAATCCAGTAATCATCCATGAGTCGTTCCTCCCTGGAACGCTCGTTCATAATCCACAACATTTCATCCATCTCATATTCTCTTCATCTTTCATTATCCATCATTTTAATTTCATCTTTGTTCACCGATTTTAAGGACATCAAAATACCGAACGTTCAATCCTCACTCAGAACGGGGATGAACACTTGGAACGAGACAAAGAAGTCTCCCGTTCCAGAATAGAATAAAACCGAGAGGGTTACAGTCAGTTTGAGAAAGGAACCGAGTACCATTATACATATCCCAAGAACGAACATTATTTACAACATGAATTTATTTAAATGAAATGGCTCTTGTGAGCTCAAATCCACTTCAAAGAACATGTCCAGTACTAAGGCTCTAGGCCGGAACCAATGAATGTAGACACGTCAAGACGTTTAAAGAACCATACTTAGAATAATTCACATACAGAAACCTAATGCCAGTCAATGACCGAACATGGTAGAGGGAAATTCTACTGAAGTTGGACGAACTCTATTTTCATAAAGATAGATCATACCATAACCGAGTACAAGCACTTGGTATAAGACCGAGCACTACTCATTTCGAGAGCTTGGTGTGAGACTGAGCACTAATAAAATTATAATAGAAAGATTAATAAATATAATAAGATATTATTGAAATTGTGTTTAAGAATAACTAAAATATACAAATACATATATTTACAAAATTTTAAGTTTATCACTGAATACTCAGATGCAACTACGCTTGGCCGAACGCTCATGCATAGTATTACCACACGAAGATGCTCGTCCTCAACTAGGAATCTTTCCAAATGAAAGAATCCAATTTTAACTAAGGTTACTAACATTACCGAACGATCAATGACCATTCAATGACGAACGTACACTATCATAGGAAAATTTCATATCAAATCATTTATATTCAAACTCATTTCTCAACTTATAACTCATAACTTTATACATTCATATCATAATAATTTTCATAAGATTAAACACCCATAACATAATTAATCATACTTCATATAATCAAACATATCAACAATCATACTTCATATCATTCATCAATTCAACACACGTACATGCCATTCAAACATCATGCAAATTAAATCATATAAGCTTCCCTTACCTCTGAGCATGAACGATCGTCCTAGAGACAGAATACGGTTCGTCTGACTACAGATCTTTCTACCCTTACGTTCCACAACTCTTTAAACTAACCAAACAGCCAAAATCCAATAATGGTTCAGATAAGATAACAGCATGCAACCGGTACTTGGTTTGCATGTACCAGAGAACGAACGGCTAAGAGCAGAAGAACTTACCGGTTCAGAACTTGAAACTGTTTGGTTCAAAGTGAAGCTCTGGACGCCAGAAGTGCTTCTACGGTGCCTGAACGGAGATCGGAGTAGAGAAATGGTGAGTTTCGGTAGAGAGAAGGGAGAGCTTTTTAGAGAGAAGAAGGAGAAATGAAAGATCAGAATTTTGGAGAAGAAGGTGCATGCAGAGAGTGTGACGTAGACTTTCAAAATCTCAGTTTTGCTTAAAATGAACGTCCGCTGACACCTGCATTCCACTATCTGATGTTCGGATCCTCGTTGCTTGACACCTAGCGTTCGTTCAGAGGAGTTTTGGGTATGTTTTTAATGATTCTGACATTCCCCTAGGTGCGGTTTTAATGGTTCTGACAAGAATTGTATCTTGATCATATAATCTTACATTTAAAACACAAAAACAAATATATTAATAATAGAAAAATGTAATCTTATCTATATTTAATTTGATCGAAGACAACTATTAATATTGAAAATAAAATAAAATTTCTCACTGAATCAAGTGCTAATAATTTTGTTAACATGACAATTTTGTTAATTTATATAATAAATATATAACAAATAAGAAGATTAAATTTTCTTAAATTAAACTGAAGGTGTTACTGATTGTAAACTTATTAGTATTGCTAAAGATATTTTCATCAGTTAATAATAATAATAATAATAAACTAATGAAATCAAATTAACTAGAGTTAACATTTGTTTTGAGAGTTTGAAGCTTTTCTTTCTCGTTTTCATCAGTTAATAATAATAATAATAATAATAAACTGTAGTCATATACAAATTAACGTAATTAATAAATAGCTATAGTAAGAATAAAATGTTATTAGTTAGTTACACATTAATTAGGCTATAAGTAATGTATCTTGAATATAATTTTACATTTAAAATATAAAAAAAGGAAACTTTAATAATAGAAAAATGTAATAATCTGATTTCAAATGGAAGTAGGCTTAATTCTGGAACGATAATCTGATTTGTGTTGTTGAAAACCTTTATGCGTACTAGTGTGTGACTTATGGATGTCCGAATAATAATTGATATTATTACAGCAAAGATATGATTTGCTTTGACAAATTTTCTGAGTATCAATGGGTATACTAAAATATTTGCATTACAACATACTAAAACAACACATTAAAACACAACGCCAGTATTGAGATTAATAGATGTTAGAACTGATTAAGTGATTACAATAATTGGAAATGTGAAACCTAAGTACAAAGATTGAATATTAAAAAGCTATATGTTCCTGCGACACAAAGGACAAGTGCGATTGATGTCGAGCCATTTTTTGATGCAGTGGTGATGAAAGATATGAGAACATGGGTGGGGTATGCGAACTGCTCTTGATCCAATTGCAAGTTCCTCAAGACATATGCTGCAAGAATCTTCTGTTTTTTCTTCAATTATAAACCTTTCAAGATTTTTCAAAGGATTATAGTTGTTTTGCACTGAATCGAAGATCAAAACACTGTCTTGGCTTGATCTTAAACTTCTATTGTTATTGTTTTGCATGTTGCTGCCACCCAAGTTCACGGCATCAATGATATAAACTTCACCATCTTCTTCGGCTGATCTTAAATTTCTACTATGGGCGTTATTGCGGTGATCTTGAATCACAAATTCAATGATAAAGCCATCGTCTACAATTGACCACTGCATTGCCATTCCTGTTACACAAAAAAAGATACGGGAAATCAAAACTTGAAAGATCGAATGAGGTAGTTTATTAAGAAACTAGTAGACAAAATCATTTGAGAAATTTAATAACTTACTTGTTTGATGTAGGAGAGTTCCTCGCTTTGAGATCACTTTACGATAGACTTAAATTTTGTTTTGAGAGTTTCAAGCTTTTCTTTCTTTTTTCCACGATGAAATGAATGACTCATGAAAGCTAGTATATATAATAAAATCTAATGACATGTAATAAATGAAAAGATACAATCTTGAAAACTACTGTGATATATAAATTAAAGTAATCAAATAATATATTATTAAATTACATTTAAGTTGGTTTCGTGTGTATAGTCATTCTTCAAAGTCAAATCATAAAAAATATAGTAAAAAGAAAATGATATTAGTTAGTTACGTGTTAATTGGACTCTAATTAATGTATCTTGATTATAATTTTACATTTAAAGTATAAAAAAGAAAACATTAATAATAGAAAAATGCAACCTTATCTATATTTAGTTTGATTATCATATACAAATTATAGTAATTATGTAGTATATTATTAAATTTCATTTAAGTTGGTTTCCTTATTCAAAATCAAATCGTTGTAGCTATAGTAAAAAAAAAATATTATTAGTTAGTTACATATTAATTAGGCGATCAATATTCAAAGTCAAATCATACTAATACTAAAAATTAAAAGATATTAGTTAGTTACATATTAATTAGGCTCTAAGTAATGATCTTGATTATAATTTTACATTTAAAATATAAAAAACAGAAACTTTTATAATAGAAAAATGTAATCTTATCTATATTAATTGTTGTCGGCTGTTTCGGCGTAAATAATGTATCTTGATTATAATCTTACATTTAAAATATAAAATAGGAAAAATTAATAATAGAAAGATGCAATCTTATCTAATTTAATGTGATTATCATATATATAAATTATCGTACTTAAATAGTATATTATTAAATCATATTTGAATTGGTTTCATTATTTAAAATCACATTAGTTATAGTAAAACTAAAATGATATATTAGTTGGTTATATATGAATTATATATTAATTAGGCGATTAATATTTAAAATCCAATCATAATAGTTACATACTAAAAATTAAATGATATAGTTTGTTACATATTAATTAGGCTCTAAATAATGTATCTTGGTTATAATTTTAGATTTAAAATATAAAAAAGGAAACTTTAATAAAAATTAAATGATATTAGTTAGTTACATAATAATTAGACTATAGTAAAAAAAAATGATATTAGTTAGTTATATATTATTTACATATTAATTAAGCTACTATTATTCAGAATCCAATCATAATAGTTTAGTAAAAATTAAATCATTAGTTAGTTACATATTAATTAGGCTCCAAATAATGTATATCTCGATTATAATTTTACATTTAAAATATAAAAAAAGGAAACTTTAATAAAAATTAAATGATATTAGTTAGTTACATGTTAGTTAGGCTATAGTAAAAATAAAATGATATTAATTAGTTACATATTAATTAGGCGATTATTATTCAAAATCCAATCATATTAATTATACTAAAAATTGAATGATATTAATTAGTTACATATTAAATAGGCTCTAAATAATATATCTTGATTATAATTTTAGGTTTAAAATATAAAAAAGGAAGCTTCACTAGTAAAAAATCAGGTTTTTACAGCGCACATTATGCCACGGTTCAACGAAAACCGCAGCATAATGGTGCGCGGTGGCAGTTTTGTAAATAAAACGAACATATATGCCGCGGTTCTACTGGGAACCGCGGCATATACCCCAGTCAACCATTGCCTTTGACGCCACGTATGAATAAAAAATTAAATAACAGAGTATATGCCGCGGTTCTACGTAATGTATTTGATTATAATTTTATATTTAAAATACTGAAAAAGGAGACTTTAATAATAGAAAAATGTAAATTTTTCTATATTTAATGTGATTGAACAAAACTATCAAGATGAAAAATAAAATAAAATTTCTTACCGAATGAGAATGGTGTTAATAATTTTGTTAATAAGACAATTTTGTTAATTTATATAATAAATATAGAACAAATAAGAAGATTAAATTAAATTGAAGGTGTTATTGAATGATAGTAAATTAAGTAGTATTGCTAATGATATTTTCACTCGTTAATGATAATAGTAATAATAACAATAATAATAATAACAAATAATATTATAATAAAACTGTGATATAATCCATCTAAAATTTGTCATAGAATCTAAAAGAAGGTTAAAATCTTATAATGAAATACATTAAAAGATACCATCTTGAAAAACATGATCTTATCCAAATTACTGTCGTTAAATAACATATTATATCAAAAGATTCCATATATAAGAGTTTCAAAAGATTACATTGATTCCCCAACAACAATACAAACTTTAGTTCACCATATTCATGGTGAAACTAGATGAAATACAATGAAAGAGTGAAAGATAGAACCCTAGAAAGTTGAGTAGGTAGCCTTAGTATCCAAGATCTTCCTCCAAGGGGTGGAAAGGTCTGTGTTTGCTTCGTACTTTGTCAAAGATACAAACCCTAGGAAGTCCATGCCTAAAGTTGAATTTCCATATACATAGTATTATATTTGTCATGAACCTACTAAGTGTGGATGGATTAGTTAGTTGGATGAGTTGAGAATGGGGAGCTCACTTGTGGTTGTTTAGATGCTTTGAAATCTGCGTTCTTGTTTGTTCCTGATTCGTAACTATGGTATTGTTAGTATATCATATGCATATTCAGATGATAACATGTGTGTCATATCGTTCATTCTAATTCTATAATGTGGATTCTGGTTACGTGTATTGTAATTACTTCCTGGCTGATAGCTTATGTGGCCATCTGAATTTAATATCCTGCCATGCTGGATTTGCTCTGTTTCTATTGATGTGTGCAGTAGAAATTGACAAATTCGTGATATATGTATATGTTCTATTTTTAGAAAAGAGAATGCTGAGTGTGTTAGAATCGAATGTAGATGGTCAAACTTGGTGGACTGTGATACGTAATAAATGGTGTACTTGAGTGCATGGTTTGGTTCTTTTAAGCTCTAACATAGTGTTAGGTTTCTGGGTTTATAACCTAACAAGAATTCAATCCTGTTATGGCGATCGGCCTCTGACCGCTCGGTAACTTTCAATCGGCATGGGTTATAGCAATAGGTCTCAGACCGCTCGGCTAATCCCGATCGGTCTGGTCTACAGTACTTGGCCTCGTACCGCTCAGTAACCGCTCCTCGCGTTTGTCCCCCAAATGACTCATCTTCTGACACGCTACCCGCCAAAATCTTGAGGTCTTGTATAGACTTTTCCACCATCCCCATATGTTTGTATGTCACCAAACGCTCAACAATGGTTCCAAACTTTATTATCACCAGGGCTTCCTTCAAACCATCCCAAGAACGATTCTTGGTTTTTTCCTTCCAAGCTTTGAACCAGTAACCTGCGCTGTCCTCCTTGCTTATGTACGCGAGTCGTACTTTCTCCTCCTCCACTACTCCTTGAAACTCGAAAAACTTCTCCGTCCTATTGATCCAGTTTAACAGGTCCAGCCCTTCAAAAGTGGGTAATTCACCCCTCTTTCGCCATTTATTCTACCCCTCCAGATGATCGCCATCCACGCTCACTCCAATATCCTCATCGCGTCGGCGCTGGTTGTCATTTACGGAAATCTGACTTCCACCTGATTGTTCTTCGTTGTTGTAAGCCCGCGCCCCCATCATCCTCATTATTTTTTTCAAGTCCTGACGCACTGTGGCAGATTCCGCCTGCATCCCTTCCATCGTAATCTCCAGAGCCTCCAATCGTCTCTTCGTGCTCCCCTCCATCTTTGCTTCACGCCCAATTCGGATCCGGCAAGTTCTTGATCACTTCTTAATCAGGTTCTTATTTCTTGATCCTTCACCTCCACTTCGAAACGGCAGGTCGGACCAATTTGTTAGGTTCCTGGGTTTGGAACCTAACAAGAACTCAATCAAAAGATGGAGACAGAAAAAAAGAATGGGTTTTCTGTATTATTCTCAGTAAAAGAGACCTCTTTACAAGAATGAATTGGGAGCATAACATCCCTGGCTGAGGGCATAACCCTTTTCTACAAGCTAAAATGCCTGACTTTACACAAAGTATATTCGATACCCTCTACAGAGTTACAAGAGCTCTATCTATAGCAACTCTGACCCGCTACCCCTTTTACAATCGGCATCCCCACACCCTTAACTCCTAAACCCATCTATTCTATTATCCTATACCAATTTGTTAGGTTCCTGGGTTTGGAACCTAACAACACTCTCTCAATGTCGATAAAAGAGATGAAACCCAAACAGTAACCGACAACAGATAATGGAGATGAAAGAATGGATCACAGTAATAGAATTTTCACTTTACAAAGAATGGAGTTGGGAGCATAACCTCCCTGGTTGAGAGTATAACCTCTCTCTACATGCTAAAGACCTGATTTTTACAAAATAATACTTGATAATCCCCTGTATAGAACCCACTCCCTATTTATAAAGTTTCTCTTCCTTCTATCCTAAACCCATTATCACTTATCACGCTATATCTTATCACATAGTTTTCTTAAGAACTCAGAAATTGTCATGAATGCTGTTATGTGATACATTGACTGAAGAATGCTTGACGTATGCTTTAACTGGTTTGAATTCAAAGCTCCTTGAAACTGTGATAGTCTAAGTTCTATGTTAATATAAGGGTCTTTTATGCATGTGCCACAAAAAAGTCAGAATTTGAGCGTCTAGTTGGGGCAATTGAAGTGTACTGTTTGGCTAATTGGACTAAACCAAAATTGAATGAAGAACTGCATGTTACAAACTGTTGGGTAGAATGGAATAAGGAGTTATATAATGTTCTGATATGGGGTGAGCTTTGCATGAGATGTAGGTATGTAGGACAGGATATTGAAATCTGAATGAACTTAGTATTTGACCCTAAGTCCTAAAATGGTATAATACAATTGTTAATGACTGTCTCGGAAATTGTTTTGACCTTGGTATGGAAATCTGATTTTTTTTTTTCTGAAAACGGATTGCTTTGAAATGTTATAATGTATGCGTATATGCTTGATAAGATTGTATATTGAGTGTATGCAGTCATTATGGTGAAATGCTAGTAATTAGCTGTGATGATTCTGGTGAAATAAAGGGATTATTAGCTGAATAACAGATATGCTATATTTGCCATTTCATGTGAGTATAAGCTGTTTTGTATAACCACGAGGCAGAAAAAATGGTGATGTGTGGTTTTGATAGAGAACTCTGCACTAGAGAACCTTGAAGTTTGACTTAAATACTGCACCCAAAATCTGTCTGGTTTGAACCCAATATCTTTCATTAAAACGCTGCTGTTTTGCACTAGGCTTTTAGGCTATTTTCCGCATCAAATAAGTGTTGTTCTGCATTGTTGGCTGGCTGTTTCAGCATTGTATTATTGCTGTTTCTACACTGTTTTAATTAATTTTTCTGGACTACAAAGTCTTGCTGTTTGGATTAAAATTTCTGCACCAAAACATTGCTGGTTTGGTTAAATTGCTGCTGGGAATTCTCTGCTGATAAGAATAAAAATCTGCAGAAACTTGGTGCTGTTTTAGAATAAATAACTGCAGAAAATTGGTGCTGTTTTAGAATATAAATCTGCAGAAAATTGGTGCTGTCTTAGAAAAAACTCTGCTGAAAAATTGTTCTGTATAAGATGGCTTTGGATTTGTGTCTGTTTGATATTACGAAGAAGGTATATGATATATTTCAAATAGAAGTAGGCTTAATTCTGGAATGATAATCTGATTTGTGTTGTTGAATACCTTTATGCGTACTGGTTTCTGACTTATGGATGTCCGAATTATAATTGGTATTATTTCACCGAAGATATGATTGAACGTGTGTTATGGTGTATGTGTTGGATGATGGATTACTGTCTTGGTTTGCTTTGACTAATTTTCTGAATATCAATGGGTATATTCAAAGATTTGCATTACAACATACTAAAACAATAACACATTAAAACGCAACAACACAACGCCATTGTTGTGTGTTCTTCAAAGCAGTGAGATCAATAGATGTTAGAATTGATAAAGTGATTACAAATTGGCAATGCAAAACCTAGTTACAAAGATTGCGTATTGAAAAGTAATATGTTCCTGCGACACAAAGGACAAGTATGATTGATGTCAAGCCATTTTTGATGTAGCTGTAATGAAAGATATGAGAACATGGATGGGGTATATGCAAATTGCTCTTGATCCAATTGCAAGTTCCTCAAGACATATGCTACAAGAATCTTCTGTTTTTATATTACTTGATACAATTTGGTACACTTACCAACGAGTTAACAATAATATAATATTTTATTTTTCAAATCTTCATTTTCTTCAAGAATATTTTCATTAATTGATTTTAACTCTTTAAATTTTTAATTTCTTATGAGCATTATCCAATTTTTCTTATTCAAATAATAATTCCTTATATGTGTCAAGAAATTCACTCTCACTATAATCTAAATTTTCAGAATCGCTAAAGATACTTGATTTTCAGAGATGTCATCATCAACCACCAAACATATGTTGGTTTGCTTATCAGAGTCGCTTGAGCTTGTTGCAGAATCATTGTCTTCCTCCCAAGCAATATATGCATTCTTTTTCTTGAAGAACCACTTTTGGTCTATTTCTTCACCCTTCTTTGGATTTTGACAATCTGCCTTCATGTGTCCTTTCTCACCGCAATCATAGCAATGATAATTTGGCAAAGATTTCTTATTTTAATTCTTTTTGCCTTAGAATCTTCTTCTTCCTTTTAACTTCATGAACTTATTGAATTTCTTATTGAAGAGACCCATTTCTTCATCTTCTTTAGAGTCGTCGTCTTCCTTAAGACTTTTATCAAGCTTTGTTTTAAACGCCAAAGTCTTTTTCTTTCTTTTTTCTTCAAGTCTAGTTCATATTCTCTCAACTTACCAAACAATGCAGCCATTGCCATAATGTTAGAGATTTTGTGCAAATTGTTAATAACTATAGTAGGAACAAAAGAACCATTTGTGACAATTTCCCAAATCTCATTATCAATAGATTCCATAATAATTTGCATTCTCACTTTACAAAAAGCATAGTTTTCCCTATTAAATGATGCAAGTCTGTTGATAGAGGCACCCCTAACAAAGGTTTGATGTTGCCCCGTCATTTTTAGTTACTAGGAAAGCAAGCTCTGATACCAATTGTCAGAGCGGTGGAGCAGAATGGTTAATGCATTCAACAAACCAAGATGGGGTGAGTTGGTTTCTTATCACATAATGTTCTTTTAATAATTTTCTCATGTAAATAGAAATTCCTTAAAAACAATTTAAAGAAATTTAAAGAGTAAGGAAGAGATAAAATTGCACACGTAATTTTTAAACTGGTTCAGATCACAGAGATGCTACATCCAATTGTTAATCTCAACCGAGAATTAATGCTTCACTAGCACAAACCAACAAACTGTTACAATCATAAAGAAAATAAATCAGTTTAAGGTTAGAAAACCTCTCTTGTTACCTCAAGAGTGAAACTAACTTCCCTTGTAGCCCACAAGGAATGAACACCTCCTCCGAATGTTTTACAAAGGATGACCACCTCCTTTGAATCTACATAAAGAATGAACACCTCCTTTGAATCTTCACAAAGGATGATAAGCTTTCAACTCAGGAACAACAACACTCAATCACACTTCGATTGAAAGTTCTCGCTCTATGCCAACATGCCAAGTTCTCAAAGCCAAGGGTTCTGCAAACCCTAGAACACTTATCACCGCACACTACATATAAGAATTTCGAAAATACACTTATTTTGTATTCTTTGTATTTTAGAATGAGAGTCCTAATAAAATTTATAGAGATTTCACTCAAGGATACTTCCAAAAATCCGTTGTCAGCAGTTTAGCGTGTAATAATCGATTATCCTAAAATGGTAATCGATTATGCATTAATGAATGCACAATGGTCAACAACTTGCTTTAAAATTCTTATAATTGCTCTTGATAATCGATTATGGCAAGTCATAATTGATTATTGATAATCGATTATCATAAGTGGTAATTGATTATCTTGAGTATAAAATGAGGTTTTCTGATTCAAAACGATTTTTAACGCATCCTAAGGCAAACGATACACAAAATCAAGTATAAATCACACTCTATACATCAATCTACTAAAACACAAAAGCTTTAATATAAAGTAAGTCTTCATGAAGATCTTAACAAGTATGAGCACAACCCATCCACGAACAATAAGAAACATGCATTCAAAATTGTCAACATCTTAAATAATGCCAATCACATAACTAATCTACAATTATATATATATATATATATATATATATATATATATATATATATATATAT
The DNA here is from genome assembly GCF_029865625.1 of Vigna umbellata. NCBI lineage: Eukaryota > Viridiplantae > Streptophyta > Magnoliopsida > Fabales > Fabaceae > Vigna > Vigna umbellata. The sequence continues at coordinate 2,511,396 of NC_142173.1, forward strand.
ATATCCATACAATACAGACTCCCAACATCCCCATAACCCACGAATGTACTCTAGGTTTCACCACCCACTAATACGAAAAGCATTTCATCAAAAACAAAGAAATTGATAGCACCTGAACAATGCACACATTGTGCGGTAGCCAAGTGTTAACACTCCGGCAAGTGTACTGAATCGTATCAAGTAATAAACATGCTAAGACCAAGTATCGTTTCCCAAAGGACTCACGACCTAGACAGTTATGTGATTTCTTGATTAAATAAGACTTGTAAACGAAATCATTGTGTTTGTATTGCGGAAAATAAACATGGATGCAATTGTTGATCAATTGGATTAAAAGATGCAAAAGTGATTAATGTAAAATATGGAATGATGATGTTGTTGGGGTTTTCGACTTATCCTATCATCTCTCATGTATTTATGAATTCATCTTTCTTCATTAATGTTAATGCCACTTTCTAATTTACCTTAAACCCGATGTCTCGGTGAAGAAAGCCTAATCCTAATCACTAGTTTACAATGTCTTATGTCCCTAGCAATTATTCATGCATTACATTCGCACAAAAGCTTAAAGGCAACCAATCCTCCTATCCCTATGTGTAGGTAATATTGCTCTTGGGAGAATTTCCCCAGTTCAAGATTCACCTATACGTGTCTATATAGATAACATCAATGATCATACAATTGAATTAGTTAAACAAAGCATGCATAGAGTGTATAGGAAAAACCCTAACAATTAATGAAGTAAAGCATATAAAATAAAGAATCAATTCAATAAATGAGAGTTTCAAAGGATTACATCGTTTTCCAAATAACAATGGAGGTTTAGTTCACCATAGACATGGTGAAACTAGATGAAAATAATGAAAAGAATGAAAGATAGAACCCTAAAAGTTGAAGATCGGAGCTTCCGCATCCAAAATCCGCCTCGAAAGGAGTGTATTTTCGCCTCTTTTTGTCTAAAGATATGAATCCTAGGTCGACTAAAACCTTATATAGTTTATTAAAAATTACAGAAAACAGGCCCAGGCCTAATTTAATGGCGTTCAGCGGCAGTTTTGGCGTTCAGCGGTAAGTGCGGCACTTTAGAATGATGCTCAGCGTTGACGCTCAGGCGTGAAACAGTGTATTCAATAGCAGCCTCTAGGGCTCAACGGTAAAAGTGTCGCTCAACGATAGGTGCGATAGTCATATTAGCCCTCAGCGATGCCGCTCAAGCGTGAGAAAGTGTATTCATCAGCCAAATTGGTGCTCAGCGGTGAAATGGCGCTGAGCGGTGACAACAGTTCTTTTTGTTTTTGCACTTTTCCTTGCTTTCCTGAGTCCAACTCCTTGCTACTTCAACTTCTTTCATCCAATTCATCTTAATTCTTACCAAAACAAGGAAAACCAAGCATAAAACCCATCCAAGTCTCTTATTTCTAAAACTTAAGCAAAAACATGATTTCAAGCTGGTTTCTAAGTCATAAAGGTTGTTTTTTAATGTCAAAATTAAGTATAAAAATAACGGTTTTTCAACCGTTATCACCAAGACCCCTCAAACCCTTGATTATCCTCAACCCTTGTCCCTACACAGGCTTTAACACCAACTCTTGAGTGGGCTTGTAAGAACCAAGCTTCCCCTCCTCCCTACGCTCCCCCGTAAACCTCATTTGTTATTTACAACCCATCAGGTTTACCTACCCGTGATAACCTAAGCACCCCATTTTGAGTTCTTAGTTTCACTGACACGGTATATGCATCATCCATACCGCGAGGTTCTCTCTATCACGCATGTCCAATGGAAAAGCACAACACAAGACACTAAACATAAAGCTAAAGTCAGTCCTCTTACCTGGTTAAGTATTCTTCCTTCTTCCCAACGTTTATCATCCCTGAGTTTTCGTTTTCTACCTCCCTCTCTTTAGCTCTAGAAAATTTCTTTTTTTACTTTCACTCCATAACAGCTCCCCCTCCCTCTACAACTCTCCCAATATTTATAATATTTAAAGCCCTAAAAACTACCCCTGGATTCTTATCTTTTCCACCCCTTATCTAAAAATATCTACTTAATTTTTGGACATTTTCTTTCGGACTTTACATAAGGAGTCACAAGTTTAATGTGGGAAACCTCAACACACATTGACTAAAATATTTTATTTATTATCTACTTAATTGTTGGACATTTTCTTTCGGACTATACATAAGGAGTCACAAGTTCAATGTGGGAAACCTCAAGCAAATGCAACTGGAGGTGAGAAAGCTGAGAAAAGTTTCTCCTTTGGAATTAAGGCATCTGGCTAAGGAAAAGGCGAATAAGGCTGCTCCTCCTCAGCAAGACATCAACCGACTAACCAGAGAGGATGAGGCACAAGTAACAGCTGCTCAACGCTCTCCGCAAATTTTCTGCCTACACCATACCAACCTTTCAACTATCCACTCTTGATCATCCTACACAATATAGACTATGAATTCCAACCCTCACCCGACAACCACAAAAACCTACCCATATTTGAACCAGTTCGAAGACATACAATTGATATACCTTAAGACATAACCCCTTATCAATCGTCATATCACCATACACCCTCACCAGAATATTTAAATCTTCCACCAAAATCCATAGTTGCTCTTCCAACACCCATCATAGTGAGAGAAACATATCCAAACCTCAACTGACCACCACCATATAATATACCTAAAGGAGCTATGGCACTCATTCGATATGACTCACAATTTGTTCAAAAACAAATGGTTACTCAAAAAGAAGAAATAAGGATATCAATAGAGCAATCCCTACCTGAATATCACAACTCAAACTCAATAGGGATCTGATGCATCAAGGAGGATGCATAGAAGCAGATCCGTGAGATTGGAGGAAGCAACCAGCTCTGCTGCACCCAAAGAATCAATGGATTAGTAACGGAAAGCATTGTTCAGTGCTGGAGAAATTGTAGCAGAGAAGGCTATCGGTTTTGGATGGATTGTATGAGATGTTGGCAGCGGATTGAAGTGATTAGGGTGAGGTGAAGTGGAAGTTGGCTTGAGGGAATGGTAGGCTATCTCAGGCGGCTTCCACAATGGAAGAAGATAGCAATCGAAGAGCAAGCAAATAGAGAGGACTTTCGGATGAGAGGAAATTGCAAAGTGCAAAATTCATCTTCTATAAATTTCCAAAAGTGAAATACATGCTTATCCCAGGAGATTATATAGCTAAATCTCAAGTCAATGCAATGCAATGCATGTGAGGTAAGGAGATCCACAAAATACGGATCAAGTGCCACCTCACCCACATGTGCAAAGTGTGATGGCTTTCTAGAAGCCATATTATTCACGTGGCTTATTACATAGGCGCATAAGTGGAATTAAAATAAGCTAATACTACCCCTTAGGCTACTATGCGCACACCCCCCCCCCCCATGTGCCAAAGTCCACTTTTACCCTTCTCCATGTTTTGGCATCTTAAAAGCATCTTCTAAGTCTCCAATCTTCCATCCAAAGATAGCAAAGAGGGTTTGGCCTTTGGGAGAGTACTCATCTTGTAGCTTCTTGATCATCCCTCTTGTGATAGGTCCAATGGTGCTAGGCCTTCTTGTATCATCCCCTTCCCCTTGGAAAGGATTTGTCCTCAAATCTGATGGTGCTTCTGAAGACTTATTTTTGGTGTTTCACAAGGGTTCCTCCTGGGTCAAATATCCATCTGCAATAAGCATCAAACATATCTCTAATTAGTTTTCTTTGACCCAATAATATATATAAAAGACTATGTGTAGAAGAAGGTTTCCTAATTTTGAAAATTTTAATGTTAATATAACAAAGAAACCTTTCTTCATTTGAAATTTTATTTGTATCTTGAGTTATTGGTAACCATAAAGGTAACCATAACCCAAGTTGTGACTTTGCATGTGTTGAAAGTGATAACATTTTTAAGGATGGAGTGGCAAAGTCTTTGAAAGAAAAGTGAAATTTGGAAATTTCAAATATAAATGGAGAAAAGTGAAAGGATAGAAAACCTCCCCTTAAGAATCTAGCTTCTAGGGTAGGAGGAGATGTTGCCCTTAGTTGCTTTTTCTTTTCTTCCATTTCTATTCTTTCAACTTCTTCTTTTTCTCTTCTTTGTGCTTCTTTTCTCTCTTTCTTTCTTCTTTTCTCTTCTTCTCTTCTTTCTCTTTCTTCCTCGTCTCTTCTCTTGTTTTCTTCCTCTTCTCTTCTCTCTTGCTCTCTTCTTTTCTCTCTTACTTCTTGCTTTTGTTTTTCTCTTTTTAATCTCTCAATTCTATATTTGCTTGTCTCTTCCCATAGCCTCTTAAGTTTTCCTAGAAACTCACTTTCCCTACGAGAGTACCCACTTATATTTTGAATGAATGACTCACCTTTTCTAATAAGCTCTCTCATAAGTTCTAAGTTTCTTTCAATTTCTCGAGGCACAAACTTTCTTCTCATACAAGCTTTCAATTCATTCCAATCATGAATGGGATATTTTCTACCTATCTTAACATGATATTGCCTATCATCCCACCACTCTCTTACATGCTTTTCAAAACTAGAAGTGTAGAGACTAAGAATATAAGATTCATTATCTCTAGAATAGAAGGATTCAGATTTACTTTTTCTAACCATCAATGAATGCATGTCATCAATTTCCTTTTCCCAAGCTAGGTATGTTAATGCACCAATATCATCACCAAAGAATGGAATATTTTCACTAGCTTGTTTATACAAATCATCTTCAATCCTATCAAATTCATAAGATGAACAAGACTTCCTTCTAGCTTTATCATGTTCTCTATTGTAGTAGGAGGGAATGTGTCTCCTCCTAAGGGCAGACTTGAGATCATTCCAATAGTGGATGGGAGGGGCTTGATGTCTAAGCCTCTCTTGGACCAAGGCAGTCCACCAATACATTGCATACCCTTGAAAGCATAGGGTAGCTAGAGAGACCTTCCTCTCTTCACTCACTTGGTGGCATTCAAACAATTGTTCTACCTTCATCTCCCAATCAAGATAAGCCTCTACATTGTCCTTCCCATGGAAGTGAGGCAACACAACATTGACTTCTTTAGGGGGTGGGGGTGCATGAGAATTTCTCCTATGCCTCCTAGAAGTGGAAGGCTGATGAGGGTAATAATCACCCAGACTCAAAGACATCCCTCCCTCTTGAGATTTTTCACTCTAACTTCCCCTAGACTTACTTTTCCTTATCAATCTCAACTCATCTTGAATAACAGCATTTTGAAGCTCTCTATTGGCTTTCTCTTCATGCATTTCTCTTCTTATTTCCTTGAATTCATTAACTAAAGTTTGAAGAGAAAAATGTTCTTTTTCACTATCACTAATCCTAGGAGAATGCCTTCTAGACATTATGATGGACTTAAATGTTATTCTTGAAGTAAAGACTAGAGATTTTCGCTTGAAAGCAATATTCCAGGTATGGGAGGTGATTCACTAGGAATGCTTAAGTACCAAGCCTTATCCTTGCCAAATATGCTTCTGGCTACTTACTAGAGTCCTTAGATCAAAATCACTCTTAAATCCACTTAAGTCTTAAAGACAACAAAGAAAAACACAAAGCAAAGAAAGGACACAACCTAAACTCTAAATTCGGACCCCTAAGAGAGCTTCCTATTCGCACAAGATATATGCTATCTAGGCGAGAATTGGAAAAGCAATTAAGGTGAGGTCTCCTAGGTGAGGCTTAGACTTTGGATCTAAGACACACTCACCGACTACTCAATTTTAGGTTGTGAAACTTCTTGGAGTCTAGTTACAAATGAGGGAAGAGCACTTGTGAACTCTAGCACCTCACTTGCTTGGATTTGGAACTTACAACCAAAGAAACCAAAGGAAATTACAAAAGAAATTTGGTAAATTGTAAGGAAAAAAATGCGAATTGGCTAAGGGAAAGATGTGTGCAGCTTTGGCTTCTCAAAACAAAGAGTGAACTATGCTTAATTCACACCAATCCTCTCAGCTGCAAGTGATCACTCAAGGACGCAACTCTGCAGCAACAATTCTGCTGGTTGCTGTCTCGGCAGTTGCTGCAGCACACTTTGGAAGTGCAGAATTGTCACGGGTTTCCCATCCAAAGTACCATCTTCTTGTCTTTGCTCCTCTTCATTGAACCTTCTTTGATGCTTCCAATTGTGATACACCTTCTGAGGTATAAACCACCTACCCAACAAGCCAATTAATCACTGAAAATATCACCTCAAGTGCTGTAATTTTTTTTCACAACCAAAAGACAGCAACACCAGGAAATTTTTCAAACAGTTGGTGTGCAGAATGTACAAAAAAATCGAAAATCAAGCAATGAAAGGGGTTTCAAACACGGTGGCACCTCAAATAGATCCTAAGAATGGTTCTAGATCAGATTTAAAACACAAGAAAAGACTTTAGATCAGAATCACACACGAATTGGCTATGCATTGAAAATTGAAAAAACTTTTTGATGAAATGCCTGAATGAGTTGCACCAGATTTCTGCACCAGATTTTAACAGCAACAATACTATACACTTCAAACTTTCGAAACTGATGATGCAATGGTCCTAAGTGCCTTTTAACGTATGTAATATCTCTTTTGAATTGTTATCTTAATATTTTAAATGGACCATGGCTTTTACTGCATCTAAACGTGATGAATCAAGTAAAGTAATGCAGTGCAGAAATTGACAAAAACCAGCACAGTTTCTCGGCAGAGTCAATTTTCAATGCAGGAAAATATACCAAATGAATAGTACTACGCCTAGTTATTTTCCAATGATTCAAACATGTTTTGATGATGATTTATGACTTGTTGGAACTAATTGGATGCATCAAAACTATATAAAACAGAAAGTCACTACTGCAGTACCAGATTTCAGCTAAATTTAACAACTAGCATGGTCAAATTTTGATTCAAAAGCAATTCTGATTTGAAAACAGCAAAGAGGAGTTAGAAATGGTATTTGAAAGTTGCACAAATGTAGAAATTCAGTGTTGAGGATGGTTAGCAATGATCTAATACTAACCACACACAATTAGGCAGAATTTACTCAAGGAAAACACATGCATCTCGGCCAAATGCTTGGACACTCTTGCCACATGACAAACTATTTGGAATCAACTCATTTCATCTTCCAAATGGTTCAGACAATGGATCAATCAACTGCTGTTCAATAGAACAGTAAATGACCATAAGAACAGTGGCAATGCAGCAACAAAAAACAGAAACTGAAATTCTGTCAGATTTGAACAACCAGCACAGATTTGAGTTTGAATGGTAGATCTAAACACCTGAGCTCATTTCTGAAGTATTCATTGCTCTTAATTGGTGTAGCCACATTCAAACAACTCAGATTTTTGGTAAAACTTGGTTGAAAAACCAGATTTGATAACAAAAACAGCAAAGTAACTAACAAGACTTAAGACAAAACCGGAAATGATGTTTAAATGGTAAAATAGACTCAAACAATCAATAACAGCCGAATAATATGAAGGAAAACTCAAGCAAAGACAGCTAGTAGCCAATGAAATTAAGAGTAGATCCTAAACACAACAATGATTGATGAAAAACAGTGCAGAATTTTCAGAAAACATCAAGAACAACCAGGAAATTTTGAGAGCAAAGAAATGGAAGAAATCTGGACTTATCTCACGGCTCTAACTTGAACCTAGGCTCATGATACCACTTGATGCATCAAGGAGGATGCATAGAAGCAGATCCGTGAGATTGGAGGAAGCAACCAGCTCTGCTGCACCCAAAGAATCAATGGAACAGTAACGGAAAGCATTGTTCAGTGCTGGAGAAATTGTAGCAGAGAAGGCTATCGGTTTTGGATGGATTGTATGAGATGTTGGCAGCGGATTGAAGTGATTAGGGTGAGGTGAAGTGGAAGTTGGCTTGAGGGAATGGTAGGCTATCTCAGGCGGCTTCCACAATGGAAGAAGATAGCAATGGAAGAGCAAGCAAATAGAGAGGACTTTCGGATGAGAGGAAATTGCAAAGTGCAAAATTCATCTTCTATAAATTTCCAAAAGTGAAATACATGCTTATCCCAGGAGATTATATAGCTAAATCTCAAGTCAATGCAATGCAATGCATGTGAGGTAAGGAGATCCACAAAATACGGATCAAGTGCCACCTCACCCACATGTGCAAAGTGTGATGGCTTTCTAGAAGCCATATTATTCACGTGGCTTATTACATAGGCGCATAAGTGGAATTAAAATAAGCTAATACTACCCCTTAGGCTACTATGCGCACACCCCCCCCCATGTGCCAAAGTCCACTTTTACCCTTCTCCATGTTTTGGCATCTTAAAAGCATCTTCTAAGTCTCCAATCTTCCATCCAAAGATAGCAAAGAGGGTTTGGCCTTTGGGAGAGTACTCATCTTGTAGCTTCTTGATCATCCCTCTTGTGATAGGTCCAATGGTGCTAGGCCTTCTTGTATCAGGATCCATGTGGATGACATCAAGATCTTCTTATCTATCCCAATTCATTATTATTCATCCATTGGATGTGAAAGGAGGCCTTCCTGCTGAGTTCTACCACAACATGGCTCTACCCTTATTGCAAAAGAATGGAAATGGAAACAAATGTATGAGGAAAGTACTTGTTATGTCAGACGCTATTGTACCCAGACTACCTGCAATACACAAGAGACCTCTGAAGATGAAAAAGATAAGAACTATTAAGGAAACTAGACCAGCTCCCACCAAACCATCATAACAATGATTCAGAAGCTTAACTCTATTGGAAGCAAAGATTATTCAGCTCAACTGACAAGTCAAAAATCGATCATGCCTTATAACGCCCATTCCCATTCTCATGCAGCCAAATGGAGTGTGTCTTCTGCAACCCAGTCGTATCTATCATTTTGACGACACCAATGCTACCTTCCTAAAGGATCCATATGACATTGGATATTGGATTCTACCCATTCTGCCTCGCACACCACCCTTTGACAGATTATTGGTGAGATTGAAGAATGTTAAACCAGATGTTAGATGTTGAAATCTCGTCAACTGATGGAAAAAGAAGAAGGAAAGAATAAGATGCTAGAACTAGCTACCCATAGATCGTCATCTGAAGAACACGAAAACAACAGAGAAGAGGCACAAGAAGAAAGTCAAACTTAAAGAGCCTTCGAGTCTAATCAACTAGATTTAGTAACCTCTAAACCTTCCTCCTCGCAACCAATCATTGAAGAAGTACTGACCATGGTATAGACAACTTTTGCCAAACAAGATGTTAAAGTTGAAGCAAAGATTGACACCCTTTCATCCCAAATACAACTCCTTATCCAACAATTCACAACCCATCCCAAAATCCAAAATCCTTAAGTCATAACAGTTGTGTCTCTCCATCCAAAACTGTTGCACGTTATTTTGTTGGTTGTGATGTTTTTCTCCTTTCTGACAATACAAATATTTTCTGATACATGTGATAATTTTCTAATTTCATGACTATATTATACATATCGATTGCTGAGTTTATACCTCTTACAATGTATGATTAAATTGCAAATCTCTCACCAAAACTTCACACATGTAGATCCTTAACTAGGCATTCAGCTTCTCCCCTACAAAATCCTTCTTTACTGTTTAGCAAATAAGGAGGAGAAAAAAGCAGATAACATATATAATTATGAGAGGTGATAGAAATATAAGAGGTGTAAGAAGAATACATTAGGGCACATAGTTTAGGACACATAGTTCACACGATGTCATATGTCGTATCGTCTAAGACAAATCGTCTATCAGACAATTGCATTCATGCATGAACTCAAGGGGAGTACACCAAAAGTTAGCATAATATAGAATCAGGGGGAGTTTCTCCAGATTCTTAGAGTTCATCTTAGGAGTTCATATTTACATTCATGTAATCTGTTTTGTATTAATAAAATCTTATTGGTTGTTGTTTATTCTTTTAATTTTGTTGATTGTAGTTTATCTGTTCTTACGCTTGCATGTTATTTGTTGTTTAATTTATTATAACTTTTTTATACGCCATATTCTCTTGCAATTACGTTCACTAACAACGTGCAAAAGATAAAAACAATAAAAGATGTAAAGCACACAAAACGTAAAGCTAAATGCTAAACTAAGTAAGAACATGCATCGTTTAAATGTGTATTTGTTAAACATAAAAAACAAGGAGATTGTTAAGACAAAAATCGTCTATGTGTCTAAATGCTCTCATGTTTTAAAGTTTAATAAAATAACATTAAAATAGGAAAATAATTGGAAAACAACTTAGGGTGAAAACACAAGACCTAGAACCTGAATCCCCAACACAGAAACCTACACAAAACTTAGAACCTGAATCCTTAACATATAAAAGCTTAGAAAAACACTTAGGTTCTTAGGAATTAGGAAAACACCTAGGTCAAAACACCCAGATGCATAACTAAATGCTATTATGCCTAAAGCGTCTAAGAGAGGAGTTAAATTCTTGATGCTTATCATACCTGAAGAAGGTATTCAACGTATCTCTCTAAATCAAAATAAGTCAAGACGATGTCTTTGACAAAACAGACTAAAAGACTTAAAAATCTTGAACCAAGCTAAATGTTATCTGTTTAAAAAGAGACAAAAACAAAAGAAGCGTTTACATGACTAAATGATACCATGAGCTTAAATCATACTTTGTCCAACGATGAAGTCTGTATACAACACTTGTTATCTTTAGAAAAAAAGAGCTTAATTGCAAAATCCTACCAACTGTAACGCACTTTCTTGTTCTGAGCGAACATTAAATGACATTAAATGTTTAATGATAAACAAAACTTTTGATCCCCAGCAATGGCGCCAAAAACTTGTTAACACTTAGGCAAGTGTACTGAATCATACCATGTAATAATAAATTGGTTAGACCAAGTATTCGTTTCCCAAAGGACTCACGACCTAGACAGTTGTGTGATTTCTTGATTAAATTAGACTTGTAAACAAAATCATTGGGTTTGAATTACGGAAAGTAAACATGAATGCAATTTGATCAATTGGATAGAAAGATGCAAAAGTGGTTGATGTAAAATATGAATGATTATGTTGTTGGGGTTTCCGACTTATCCTATCCACACTCATGTATTCAAGAATTCAACTTTCTTAATTAATGTTAATGTCACTTTCTAATTTACCTTAAACCCGATGTCTGGGTGAAGAAAGCCTAATCCTAATCACTAGTTTACAATGTCTTGTCTCCCTAGCAATTATTCATGCATTACATTCGCACAGAAGCTTAAAGGCAATCAATCCTCCTATCCCTGTGTTTAGGTAATATTGCTCTTGGGAGAATTTCCTCAGTTCTAGATTTACCTATATGTGTCCATATAAATAACATCAACGATCATGCAATTGAATGAGTTAAACAAAGGATGCATAGAGTGTAGAAGAAAAACCCTAACAATTAATGAAAGAAAGCATATAAATTAAAGAACCAATTCAATACATGAGAGTTTCAAAGGAGTACATCAGTTCCCGAACAACAATGGAGGTTTAGTTCACCATAGACATGGTGAAACTAGATGAAAACAATGAAAGAATGAAAGATAAAACCCTAAAAAATTGAAGAAAGGAGCTTCTGCATCCAAAATCCACCTCCAAGGGGTGAAGAAAGTGTGATTTCGCCTCTTTCTGTCCAAAGATGCCAACCCTAGGTCGACTAAAGCCTTATATAGTTTACTAAAAATTACAGAAAATAGGCCCAAGCCCAATTAAATGGCGCTCAGCGGCACTTTTGGTGCTCAGCATTAAGTGCGGCTCTTCAGAATTGAAGCTCAGCTGCATTTTTATCCCTCAACGGTGATAATTGCGCTGGGCGGTGACTACGACTCTTCTTTTGTGCACTTTTACTTCCTTTCCTGAGTCCAGCTCCTTACTACTTCAACTTCTTTCATCTAATTCATCTTAATTCCTTCCAAAACAAGGAAAGCCAAACATAAAACCCATCTAACTCTCTTATTTTCAAAACTTAATCAAAAGTATGATTTCAAGCTAGTTTCTAAGTCATAAAGGTTGTTTATAATGTCAAAATTAAGTATAAAAATAACGGTTTTTCAACCATTATAATTCAACGTTTGAAAACAAAAAAGATGATAAGAAAAAACCTATCTGATGCATTCACAATTTACTCTACTCTTTGCAAATAAGTTATTCTACACACATCCACAGAGCTATAGATAAAATATCAAGAGTGGACGTTAGAAACAAAAGATATATTCACATAATGTTCTTCACTTGAAGTCATTCCTAAAAAGAACGTACAACCTACTTCAAGCAAAGTACTGAAAAAGCATGTTTGCTTGACAAGTTGACTTACCCAATAACTATTGTACAAAGAAAGAAAAAGCACGAGTATCAAGGCTAAAAGCTCAAGTCTAACAAACATATATCAATGAAGTCTTTAAATAGAAGAGCTTTTGAAAAAATTTCAAGGAGATAGCTTAAGAGGAAAGTGAAAAAGCTTAAAACAAAAACATTCATCCTACAACCATGCAAGAGCGAAGAAAAGAAAGAGTTCAAGAAAAAAAGAAAAAGAAATACTCTTAACCTTCATTATTATATAGCTTACTATTGTAAGAGATAAGAGAGAAACATTTACGAGTGTTTAGACTGTTTTGTATTGTATTTGCATCCTCTCTGTGAGAGTTGTGGTCTGAACGACTTGTAAGCAATCGTTGATTGCAATTTTGAGGAGAATTAGAACACTTACAACTGAACTCAATTTGAGTTGAGAGATCTAGGAACAAAAGTCTAGTACCAAGAGTATAGTGCGAATACTCAAAAGATATCTAGACGCGGTAGTCTAGTACCAAGAATGGTGTGAATACTCAAGGGAAATCTAGGCGTGGTAGTCTAATACCAGGAGTGGTGCAAATACTCAGACTAGGAGTGGTGAGACTACGCAGTTTAATCTTGTGAAGATTATAGTGGAACCCTTTAAGGAGGAGATTGGACATAGCTCAATTGGAGTGAACCAATATAAAAATATTTGTGCAATTATCTCTTCTCTTATCTAAATGATCCTCATGTAAAAACCTGCAGTTGTGTTTTATTTACAAATACAAGAATCTTCCAAGTTAAACGATTACCTTTCATAATGGAAGTTCCTACAAAACGTTGTAGTATATATTTGATCAAAGGTGTACCTTCCTTGGGAGCTACATTCTTATTATACTTATTTTATTAATATTTGTATTGTCTTGAGTACAAGGGTATTTCACCCTAGGGGAAGCAAAGACAAATACCTCCAAAAAGAAAAGAAGAGAAGGATACCTTATACTAACTTGAAGATTTGAGGGCAAATCCTTTTCAAGGGGGAGGGGATAATGGCCTACCCCTAGCCATGGCCTAGTGTTAACACTCCGGCAAGTGTACCGAATCGTATCAAGTAATAATAAATGGTACGACCAAGTATCGTTTCCCAAGAGACTCACGACCTAAACAGTTATGTGATTTCTTGATTAAATAAGACTTGTAAATGAAATCATTGTGTTTGTATTGCGGAAAATAAACATGAATGCAAGTGTTGATAAATTGGATTGAAATATGAAAAGGTGATTGATATAAAAAATGGAATGATTATGTTGTTGGGGTTTCCGACTTATCCTATCCACTCTCATGTATTTATGAATTCATCTTTCTTCATTAAAGTTAATGCCTCTTTCTAATTTACCTTAAACTCGATGTCTCGGTGAAGAAAGCCTAACCTAATTACTAGTTCATAATGTCTTGTCTCCCTAGCAATTAATCATGCATTACATTCACACAGAAGCTTAATTGTTAATGCCACTTTCTAATTTACCTTAAACTCGATGTCTCGGTGAAGAAAGCCTAACCTAATTACTAGTTCATAATGTCTTGTCTCCCTAGCAATTAATCATGCATTACATTCACACAGAAGCTTAAAGGCAATCAACCCTCCTATCCCTATGTCTAGGTAATATTGCTTTTGGGAGAATTTCCCCAGTTCTAGATTTCCCCGTATGTGTCCATATCGACAAAATCAATTATCATGCTATGAATGAGTTAAACAAAGCAAGCATAGAGTATAGAGGAAAAACCCTAACAATTAAAGAAGTAAAGCATATATAATCAATAATCAATTCAATACATGAGAGTTTCAAAGGATTACATCGTTTCCCCAACAACAATGGAGGTTTAGTTCACCATAGACATGGTGAAACTAGATGAAAATAATGAAAAGAATGAAAGATAAAACCCTAAAAGTTGAAGATCGGAGCTTTCAGATCCAAAATCCGCCTCTGAGGGGTGAAAGGAGTGTATATTCGTCTCTTTCTGTCCAAAGATATGACCCCTAGGTCGACTAAAACCTTAAATAGTTCATTAAAAATACAGAAAATAGGTCCAAGCCCACTTCGTCAACGCTCAGCGCTGGAAATTGCGCTCAACGGTAAGTGTGGTACTTAGAATGACGCTTAGCGATGTCGCCCAAGCGTGAAACAGTGTACTCAACTGCGGACTCTGGCGCTCAGCGGTAGAAATGCCGCTCAGCGGTGACTGCGATACTTGGATTAGCCCTCAACGATGGCGCTTAGGCGTCAGACAGAGAACTTAACAGCAAGCTTGGCGTTGAGCGGTAGAAATGGCGTTGAGCGGTAGTTGTGATTCTTCTTTTGTGTAATTTTCCTTCCATTCCTCAGTCCAACTCCTTGTTACTTCAACTTCTTCATCCAATTCATCTTAATTCCTGTCAAAACAAGGAAAAACAAGCATAAAACCCATCCAACTCTCTTATTTCCACAACTTAAGCAAAAGCATGATTTCAAGCTAGTTTCTAAGTCATAAAGGGTGTTTTTAATGTCAAAATTAAGTATAAAAATAACGGTTTTTCAATCGTTATCACCTAGCACATTCATGAAGAGTGGGAGTCATCTATGGAAGATGACCCTAGACTCTTTCTCTTGGGCCATCTTAAGCCATCACGAATATTTAGTAAAGTAAGAATAATTTTGGGCCATGTAGTTTATATTTTATTTGGGCTTTGTATTATGGGTCAAGTAGTCTAGATTTTATTTGTTCTTTGTATTATGGACCTCATAGTGTAGGATTTCAACTTGGGGCTTATATTTTGGGCCAAGAAGATAGGGTTTTGACAACCTAAGTCAACATTGGGCCTTAATCCCAGCATTGATCAATGTGGACGTCTAGATGGTGTGTTCACCAAGGGAGCAACATATTTGGCCAAACTTGGAGGACAAGGAGCTCATTATCCTCCTAGATGTGTGGAGGCACCCTATTAGAGAGTTCTTTCTCCGAGTTAGTGGTCATGTGTCACCCTAAGTGTCAAAGCGGCGCAACAGAATGGTTAACGCGAACAAACCAAGAGGGGGTGAATTGGTTTCTTATCGCAAATCGTTCCTTTAATAATTTTCTCACGTAAATTTAAATTCCTTAAAATAATTTAAACAAATTAAAAGAGTAAGGAAGAGAGAAAATTCCACAGGTAATTTTTATCCTGCTTCGGATCAAACAGATCCTACATCCAGTTGTTAATCTCAACTAAGAATTAACGTTTCACTAGCACAAACCAACAAACTGTTACAAGTAAAAACAATTGGGTTCTTATAAGTAGTTCCTTCTTCTACCAAAACTCTATGGGTTCTTTTATATTTATTTTTATTTCTATTTTTATAATTATGATCATAATAATAATTTTGATTATATTTAGGAACATACTTGATTTTATTCTTATAATTATAATCATGATAATTATAATTATATTTGAGAACATTTTTAATTTTATTATTACAGTTATAATCGTAATAATTATAATTATATTTAGGAACATTTTTAACAACTGTTTTAACATTTGAATTATTTTTACTACTTTCAACATGGGTTGTTTCTTGTAAATTATTCAAATTTATGCAAGATATACATTCATCATTACAAACAAATTTTCCGTTTTCTAAATAGGAAATTTTATTTTCCAAATATTCATTTTCTTCAAGCATATTTTCAAATTTTTATTTTAGTTATTTAAAATCAATTTTTAATTTCTTATGAGTAAGATCTAGTTTTTCTGATTCTAGCAACAATTCATTAAATGTATCATGCAATTCATCTTCTTCAAGATCTATATCATCAGTATTGTTAGAGGTACTTACTTGGCTTCCAATTATATCGTCGTCCATGAAACAAATATTTGCTTGCTCATTAAAGTCGTTAATGCTTGATGCAGAGCTTAATGAAGAGCTTGAATTACACTCCTTCCACTCCTTTATTTTGGAGAATTTTATTTCTTTATTTGGATAATTTGTTTTTATATGTCCTAATTCTCCACAACCGTAACACCTAAATTTTGAGGAGGATCCTTGATTCTTCTTTTTGCGATCTTTGTATTTTTCTTTGTTCTTCATGAACTTTGTGAGCATTCTTATCACTTGGTCTAGATCTTCGCAATTAGAATCATCATCGTCTTTGATGCTTTTGCTATTAACAACCTTGGATTTCAAAGCAATACTTCTTTTTATTCCTCAATCCTCTTCATCCTCGTTCAATCTCCCGAGAGCCAATTCATGTTTTCTCAACTTACTAAATAATGCAGTCATTTACATGGTGTTGAGATTTTGTGACTCACTGATTGCAATCACCTTTGGTTGCCAAGACCTGTCCAAATATTTAAAAACTTTTATATTTAATTCATCATTTTCAAAGAACTTACCTAACCCAGATTATTCAACATATGCGTGAAGCGTTTTTGGATATCTATAATTGTTTCCCCTTGCTTCATGCAGAACATCTCATACTCTTGGATTAGAGTATTTCGTTTAGTTCTTCTAACATCATCAGTTTCTTCATGGGTGACTCTTAACATCTCCCACATTTCTTGAGCATTATTACAAGCAGAGATCTTGTAAAATTCATCAATAGTTAAAGCATATGCTATTATATTACGAGCCTTAACATCGTGTTGGGATCTTCATCTATCTTTCGCATTCCATTATTCTCGTGGTTTGGATTCCTGCAAATTGTTAATAAGTACAGTAGGAACAAAAGGACCATTTGTGACAATTTCCCAAATTTCAGTATCAATAGATTCCATGAAAATTTTCATTCTCATTTTCCAAAAAGCATAGTTTTCTCTAGTAAAAAATGGAGGTCTATTGATAGAGGTACCCTTAGTAAAGGTTTTATGTTGCCCCGTCATTTTGAATTACTATCAAACTTGGCTCTGATAACAATTATTAGAGCGACGCAGTGAAATGGTTAAGGCGTTCAACAAACCAAGAGAGGGTGAATTGGTTTCTTATCGTAAATCATTCTTTTAATAATATTCTCACGTAAATATAAATTCCTTATAATAATTTAAACAAATTAAAATAGTAAGGAAGAGAGAAAATTGCATAGGTAATTGTTTTCCTGGTTCAGATCAAACAGATCCTACATCCATTTATTAATCACAACTTAGAAGTAATGCTTCGCTAGCACAAACCAACAAACTGTTACAATCACCTAGAAAATAAACACGTTGAAGGTTAAAACATCTCTCTTATTACCCCAAGAGATGAAAGTCACTTCCCCTGTAACGCACAAGGGATGAACACCTCTTTTGAATCTTCACAAAGGATCGATGAACACCTCCTCCAAATGCTTCACGAAGGATGATAGGCTTTCAACTCAGCAACAACAACAACACTCAATCACATTCCTTTGTGAAAGCTCTCGCTTTAGGCCAACAACAACAACACTCAATAACACTCCTTATGAAAGTTCTCGCTCTATGCCAACAACAACAACTCTCAATCACACTCCCAGTGAAGGTTCTCGCTTTATGCCAACAACAACACTCAATCACACTCCTTGTGAAAGTTCTTGCTCTATGCCAACACACCAACTTCTCAAAGCCACAACACAAGGGTTCAGCAAACCCTAGAAAACTTATCACCGCACACTACATATAAGATCTTCCGAAATACACTTATTTCGTATTTTCGTATTTCGTAGTTTAGAATGAGAGTCCCAATCTAATTTATAGAGATCTCACTCAAGAATATCTACAAAAATCCATTATCAACTAATTAACATGTGATAATCAATTATCATTGATTATGCATTTAATGAATGCACAACGGTAAAGAAACTTGCTTAAAAGTTTTCATAATTGCTCATTATAATCAATTATGGCCAGTCATAATTGATTACTGATAATCAATTATTATAATTTGATAATTGATTATCTTGAGCATATAACGAGGTTTTTGATTCAAAACAAATTTTAACGCAACCTAAGAGAAACAATATATAGAATCAAAGATAAATCACATCCTATACATCAATATACTAAATTACAAAAGCTTTAATATAAAAAACAAGTCTTCATGAAGATCTTCCTATGATAAGAGCACTTGAGACTTGACTTTGAGACATCATAAAAATTTCTACTCTTCAGTTTTATGCTAACACTAGGAATGGAGAGTTTTTCCATAGGCAAAGGCCACATGTCACCCTCTCATTTGAGAGGATTTTTTCTACTTGTCTCTCTCCTATTGGAGAGGATTTCTCCTTGCTCTCTAAGCCAAACAAGGTGGCTCTTTTAAGTTAAATTTTCTGGCCATTTAGAGACACATTAGCATATAAATAGAGGTGTCTCTCCTTCATGTATTCACCTTTTAAATAAGTAAAGTTATGCTGCCATTTTGTGCACTCATACTCTTGTAAGGTCACCCTAGGCTAGAGTAACCCAAGTGGCCTCCTCTACCCACCTTCCTCCAAAAGGTTGCTCAACCTCTCTTAGAGAACCCCTAAACACTTCATCCTTCACCATTCCATACACCAAAATCGTGAGACCTCACCATTCCACACAAAAAATGTGAGCTGCATGACTATATGGCTTGGTTGCTTCTAGATTTAGCTTGTCCTAGCTAGAGCATTGCCATCACTAAAACAATAACACGATGCCATTGTTGTGTCTTCTTCAAAGTAGTGAGATCAATAGATGTTAGAACTCATAAAGTTATTAGAAATTGGCAATGTAAAACCTAAGTACAGAGATTGTAGATTGAAAAACTATATGTTCTTGCGACACAAAGGACAAGTGTGATTGATACTGAGCCATTTTGTGATGCAATAGTGATGAAATATGTGAGAACATTGCTCTTTGATCGAGGTCGTACCCGAATCAAATTAATATGCAATTAGATCAAACACTTGGTAAGGGGGTGGTTTATGACAATTTTGTGAACTAAAAGCTACGAAATTCAAGCACGAATTCAAACAACAATGCAAAACAGGTTGGCCACTAATTGAAGTGCATTTGTTTCAAACACAGATTAACAATAGTTAATGGCTCATCTCACCCTTAATCCAATAGAATTAATCTACTAAGCGAAGACCAATCCATTTTCATAAAATGTGAATTAAGCTAACGTAGTGCATCCTTAATTAATCAATTTTGAACCATATATATAACTTAATTAACTGAGCGATAATTAAACCCAATTAGTCCATTAAGCATGTCCTAATTGAATGGGCAAAGCAGATTCAATCATGACGTTGGGCACACAAGAACATAATAGAATGAAGCACAATAATCTCATGAAAAACGCTGCAAAATCACAACACCAAACCGCAACATAAAAACGAACCCAATACGAAACCCTAAAAACAAACACAATCCAGAAAACGCAAAACACTACTAAAATGCAAACGGATATCTAAACAGAGTGCGAATTTAAAATTGGAAAACTGAGTTCATGAGAGGAAAATGAAATGAGCAAAGGAAACGAATGAAGAACAGCAACCATCTACCAAAACGAAAACCCAAGTGTAGCAGCAAGCAAAGAGGGAAAACGGAAAACGAAAATCAAAATCGAAAGTGCAATTGATTATAAAATGAGTTCAATACAAAGAGAAGAGAAAGAGAAAACGAAAAACCTAGAATAAGTTCTCCAAACAAAAAATGTGAAAATGTAGAATGAGGAGAGATGGGAGGTCTGCCCCGCTCTTGGCACACAATAAACTAGGTCGGAAATTATAATTGGGTCACTCCCAAAAATGGCCAAAAACGGCCCAATGTGCAAATTAGTCCAAAAATGCCCTAAAAACGAAATTACAATCTAATTAAATCTAAAACGCCTATGTGGAGAGTATTAGTTGACGTGGCAACCCTTTAATGTCCCAAAATATACTTCCAAAAATTCCCCTACAATTAATGACAATAATTAGCCTCATATAATTCAAATGAATTAAAATAAGAATTATTGAGCAAATTAAGCACAAATAGCATTGGGGAAATAATTGACATTTGTTGCACAATTCCCTAATTAGATATAGTACAATAATATAAGTGAAGTCAAATATTGACTCATCACTCTTGATTTAATTTCAAGGTTCCTCAAGACATATGTAGCAAGAATATTCTATTTTTCTTCAATTATAAACATTTCAAGATTTTTCAAAGAATCATAGTTGTTTTGCACGGAATCAATGATCAAACACTATATTGGCTTGATCTTAAACTTCTACTGCCATTGTTTAGCATGTTGTTGCCACCAAAGTTCATGATATAAATTTCACCATCTTCTTCACCTGATCTTAAATTTCCATTGTAGGTGTTATTGCGGTGATCTAGAGTCACAAATTCGATGATAAAGCCACATTTACAATTGACCACTGCATTGCCCTTCTTATTACAGAGAGAAGATAGGAGAAATCAAAACTTGAAAGATCAAGTGAGGTACTTTATTAAGAAAAGAGCAGACAAAATCATTCGAGAAATATAATAAGATGATATTGTACTACTTATTTGATGTTGCATTTCTTAGTTTGAGACCACTTTACACTATAGAGTTAACTTTTGTTTTGAGAGTTTGAATTTTTTTTTTCATAATAAAATAAAATGAATGACTCATGAAAGGTAATATATGTAATAAAATCTAATAAAATATAATAAATGGAAAGATACAATCTTGAACACTATAATCATATACAAATTAACGTAATTAAATAATATATTATTAAATTACATTTAAGTTAGTTTAATCTATGGTCATTATTCAATATCAAATCATAATAGTTATAGTAAAAATAAAATGATATTAGTTAGTTACGTATTAAATAATTAAGCTACAAGTATTGTATCTTGATCACCTCATTTATAATCTTAAATTTAAAATATAAAAAAAGAAACTTTAATAATAGAAAAATGCAATTTTATCTATATTTAATGTGATTGAATACAACTATTAAAAATAAAATAAAATTTGTTATTCAGGGCTTAATAATTTTGTTAACCTGACAATTTTGTTAATTTGTGTAATAAATATATAACAAATAAGAATATTAAATTAAATTGAAGGTGAACTGAATGTTGTAAACTTATTGGTATTAATTGTAAGGACTTGGATTTGAGTCAGCAAAAAGGGGATGACAAGTGGCAAAAGATGAGAGGTTGAGTACTTTAAAATAAAATTACATTAGTTTTGAAACATTGATTTTTAACTCATTCCTCTTGTCTGAGAAACCATTCCTCTTCCTGCAAGCTCTCTCCTCCTCCTATATCTTCTCCCTTTCCATTTTTCACACTGAACCATTGAGTTCTCAATTAGGTGCCGCCCCAACGATCACAAAGTAGCGGGTCTTGCTCTTAGTCGATCCTTTTCTCTAATCAGAACCGGTAAGAAAACCCCCTTTCTCATGTGCCCTAGGGTTGTAAGCATGTGATTGAACTTGATGCATGGAACCCATTTCGTTTTCTTCCGTAATCTAGCTTCTATTTGGTTCTAAGATTCGTTTTCTATCATCAATTGATGATTTCTAGGTGATTCTAACATTTGGAGAGTGCAAGCAAGTGGTCTAGGGTTCCTACTTGAGCTTGGTTGTCTACACTAGAGGTAAGGGGAGCTAGTTCTATTCTTGATTTTACTGTGTGGAGTGAATGCATGATAAAATTTTGAAATGGTATGTTATGGAAGCATGAACTTGGTTCTAGTAAACTTGAAATGCATGTATGGAAGTGTGTGTTATGTGATTTTGGTGATTGATGTCTATAAACTGTTTGGAATGACTTAGAATGATGGAATTGGGTATGTTGGAACTGTTTTGGCGTGAAAATTCTGTGGTAGTACTGTTAGAAAGGAAATAAAGTGTCTTTAGGGTCAATTTTAGGCCATTTTAGAGGAAGTGAGGTAGGGATTTTGAGTAAATGAAGGCTGCAGTGTTCCTGGACTGTTTGGGCAGCCTAGACAAGTCCATTGTGACTTGTTAGAAGCATAACAGTAGTCGAAAACAGGTTCCAAGTAGTAGAATCAAATTTGGGTCCCTAAGTTGTTGAAGTTAGTGTTTTGGAGCTGAAAGTGAACTTTAATCACTTAAAAATGGTAGTAGAAATGTTTAGAATCATTTGGATAAGTTTAATTAAGTCTAAAATGAGAATTAAGAGTCTAAGAAGTTGAGAAAAGTGGTTAGAAATGGTCAAGGGAGGTTCTGTTACCATTCTGCAGAATTCTGAGAATTCTGCAGAATTAAATTCTGCAGAATGCGCAAGCTGACCGTTCGTCCATGTCAGATTTGAACGCTCGGTCATGCCATGTGCTGAGTAGCGTTCGGTCATAATGTTTAGGCAATTAGCGTTCGTCCTTGTCTGGAGAGCGTTCGGTTTTAGGGGATGATATTAATAGCGTTCGGTCATTGGTTTAAATAACGATCGCTCAAGTTATGGTTTAGTAACGATCGCTCAAGTTATGGTTTAGTAACGATCGCTCAGGTGTTGGTTAGTAGCGTTCGTTCATTCGCTGGTTTAGTAGCGTTCGTTCATTCGCTGGTTTAGTAGCGTTCGGTCAGGGGTTGAATTAGTAGCGAGCGTCCATACACTACAAAAAAGAAGGGCATTACCGAAGGCCAGAAGCCCTCGGAAACAGCCCAAAACCGTCGGTAAAAGGTAATTACCGAAGGCTTATCGACGGCCAAAGAGCCCTCGGTAAATCTCTTGTCGCTAACATTTACCGAGGGCTTTCGCCCTTCGGTAATTACCGAGGGCCAAAAGCCTTCGGTAATTACCGAGGGCTTTTGCCCTTCGGTAATTTCCGAAGGGTGAAAAAAAAACAGGGCGTTGGGCTGCTGCAGAATGTGAGACTCTCTGTAAAGTCGCGCCCGACGCCCCCTTTGTCGCGCCTGGGCGTGAGACTCTCTATATCACTTCTTCCTCACTTCTCATTACAACCATCTCCTAAATATAGCTAACTTATGAGCATATTCTATGCTTCTATCACCCAAGTACAAAACCCAATGAGAAAATAAATACTTCTCCATACATAAATTCACCTAATAAAATCTCTTTCATAACTATAAAATATCAAACGTATATATCTAATATAATACGTTTATAACCTACATAATATAATATCTTTAACAATAAATAATAAAATATCATTCTTAAATCTCTTTAATATAATACGTATATAAAACCTACCTAATATAATATAACGTACTTGATATAATATCATTCATAAATAATAAAATATCATATAAAAAAACTAATCATTCACGTATATTTATCAGTAGCATCCAAATAACCCAACTGATAACCAATTACTATTACACTATAAACCTGTTATATGCATTAGCTTTCAAAGATTTATATAAAAACAATATCACGTTAAAGCCTCTAAAAACAACTTTTACTGCAAGAGTATATAGCATCCTTACAAAAGACCTAGGATGAATCACGTAAAACATGCCAAACAATGCAGAGAAAATGTGTGCACTGGTATATAAAAAAAAAACACAGGTAACAGTACAACCCAGAAGAAATGACTAAAATTTCTAATGTTCTTCCATTTTATCCTTTTCCACGCCCTAACTTTCTTCCATTTTATTAACTGGGGGACTAATAGATTGAGACACATACTCATTATTTTCCTGGTTGAGTGGATGTCCCGGTGCATCATCCTCCTTATCAAGGTCAAAAACTATAGTTTCTTTCTGTATCTGTGAATTAAGGAATATAAAATACAAACTCAATGATAATATAAAAATATATAAGAGCAAGCAACTTATCAATTCCAGGTGGCCAGGTGATCAAAAGGAAAACTAAAGTTGAACACAACCATCCAACCAACCAACTATTAAAGCATCTGGGCTAGTTTGGTATAGCCTTAGAAATGATATGCAAAATACAGGGACGAGGTTTATATAATTGCTTGAAAAAACACATAAGATTTTTCACCCACAATTTTAAGGGTATACCTGACTCAATAAGGATATTTGAGCTATTATGATCATTTACAACAGTATCAACTTCTTCCACTTTCTCTTCGTGATCAGAAATGTCAGGGCTGTTTTCACCAGAATCATCATTGGACGAAATCTCAGCAAATCTGGTCCAACAAAAGAACTAAATGAATAGGATATTCAGTCAAGATTTGCTACAAGTTTTACTCATGTCAGATATTAGAATGGTCAAACAAAAACAAATAAGCATAATGTTTATCGTAATGTAATTTGAATAGGATATTCTTGTTGATGATCAAAATCCCAAAACCATAGGCCTTTCCTGATGTAATTTGAATAAGAACAGATAAGCATAATGTTTATCAAAATTTTTATCATAGATAACATAAAAATAATAAATGGATGTAAGGAATACTACTGATGGGAGATGTCGATTGTCGGCTCTTAAATAAATCTTAGTACCTCAAAGAATTAGTTGTTGACTCTTCGCTAAATGATACCCTACATTCAACCAAAAATAATAATAATAATAACAAAACAACAATAATAATAATAAAAGATTGTTTGCATCCGCCCAATGCTTCTCTTTGCACTGCAGAATCCTCTTTTCTCTGTCATGTAAACACAAACCAATCTTCTCAACATACTTCCTAACTTGCAATTCATAATCAAGGAAAGACCAACATCAAGTTGCGAATAGCAAATTGAACTTGTATTAGCACATGGAAAACCACACAAAACTAATTTCTTGTGAGCTCAAAAACAGTAAAATCAGCATAAAGTTTATATAAAAGTTGAATAGTCTTGTGTCTGAGTAACAATTACACTAAAATATAAGTTAGAACTTGACATGTTTGAAAATTCTGAATACACATTCTCAAAGTATAAAAGGCATGACAACACTTTGTTGGAAAATGAAAACTTTGAAGGCAAATCCAAATGCAGTACATATTAAACCAGAAAATTGGTGAAGTTCTATGTTCTGACCTTCTTCTGGTTATGCAGAGTTTGACAAATTTATAGGAAAAAAGTAAAGAAAGTAGCAAAAGGATAGTTAATTTTGAGAATGAATGAGAGAAAAGTTTATGAAACTTTGAGGGAGAAAAGTTTATGAAACTTTGAACATAAGTGCTCCACAATAAACCAGGCATCTCAATATTGCGGACAACCTCTCCCAGCTTCTTCATGTCGGTCTCATCATCCCAAGGCTTGACATCGAGTAGGACAGAAGACTTGCCACCTATACAACGTCATTCAGTTACAGTTTCCAACAATTTCAGCAATGAAGTAAAATCTAGAGATAAGAAAAAGCCCCTGTATGTGACAAGTTCTCATAAATTTCAACCATTGTTCTACTATATAGCAACATGCCTAGTTTCTAAGTTTCCCAAATAGCAAGACAATTTTACTTGAATTAAAAAAAGTCCAGAACAGCTTCCATCAATATTTTAGTTATGGGAAATGTTTCATGGACAAGAAATTACTGTCACCATGCTCTTAAGAAAGCTTACTCTCTTTTATCTTGGCAGGCGTTTTAAACCAGTGGTGGTGAGCGCAACTTTGGATTGTGCGAGAAGATAAACCCTAAATCAGAACAACTTTGGCATCGCCTCCGTTTTCTTCTATGGCGCTTTTCGTGTCTTGGAGGATCTGTTCCTCGAAAAAGTAGAACGCCTCTCAGACCATCAGATTCCTCTCCTTCCTTCGCATCCCTCGCCACTGCCATTCCAACTGTCTGCACATGAGTCCAAGCAAGGAATCATTGGATTTGATGGTCTCCCAATCTCTAAGAGAAGCGCGCGAGGGAGGGTGGGGTTCTAAGGGAAAGCCAAGGCAGGAAAGGCATGCGGTTGAGGTAGGTAAAATTATACAAGTAAATAACACACACTTTTAAAGAGACCAAACAAATATGAAAGTAGTAAACAGCAGCAGATGGAAGAAGGAGGAAAGAAAAATTAAAATTTCGAGAATAAGATATAGGAGACAAACAAATCGGAAAGATTTCTCGCCAGGATTCTAAGCCGCATGAACGAATCTATAGTTTAATTTCCCAGGGAGAACACGCCAGAACACCACGATGCCTCGACGACGAACACAATGCTCAGCCCAAGCAAGAGAAGAACAACACGAAGATGGTGCATAAATAGAAAGACAAAGAGAAAGAGTCAGAAAATAAAAGAAGAGAAGTGATGATTACGAAAGCAACTCCAATGGTACTTATGTAGCTGTCCACATACGAGTTATCCTGCAAGGAAAGGAAATGAAAAGATGAGAGAAAGCGAAAGAGAAGGGGAAATACGGTGAAGTGATGAGAGACCGACAGCGAATTAGAGAAGCAAGCATGAATTGCTGACGGAAGAGTCGCCGATAAGCAGAAGCTTGAATAGGTAACCGCTGAAATCAAATCAAACCAAACCAAACCCCAGATCACTAACACTTTCTTCCCCAACCTCTTCACGTCACGACAACACCTCCTCACGCCGCCAAAGGACCGTCGTGAACAAACCCTAAGAGAAGCACCGTCCACAATGGAAGCTGTCACGTCAATGCCTCCGTCCTTCAACCCCACACACTTTTGGAGAATGGAGAGGAGCTCGAGAACGTCCAATGGCGATGGCGGAACCGTAATACACAAGTGGGGTTCAATGGTGCTTTCAAACTCTGAACGAGAGAAGGAGACAGAGATTACATGGGGGAGAGGGGAGTGAACTCAAATGGAGGGCAGGTTGCTTTCGCGAATACGAATTTTGGGAAAATGGAAGAGGGAAATCCCAATTCCTGATTTCAATATGTCCATGCCTATACCGATGTCCAAACACCTTCGGTAAATTAGTTGCCCAGGCATAGGCCGTCCATAATAACCATTTTCATTGACCTTCGGTAAAGCCTTCGGTAATTCATCTTTACCGACGGCTCAAGTGACCTTCGGTATTAGTCCTTCGCTAAATAAGACATTTTTTTGTAGTGATAGGTAGTAGCGAGCGTTCATATTGGTGGCGTTCGACCTTGGTTAAGTTGCGATTTTGAACGTTCGGCCTTAAGTTTGTATTCTTAAGGTTGAATCTTAAGCGTCCGGTCTTGATATTGGTTAGTGATCGCTAGCGCTCGGTCTTCATGAGGTTTGATCGTTGAGCGTTCGTCCAAACAAAGTCCGCCCAAGGGCTTTTGGCGCTCGTCCAAGTAGTTCGTCCAATGGGTTAGGGCGTTCGTCCAAACAGTGTCCGCCCAAGGGCTTTTGGCACTCGTCCAAGTAGTGTTCGTCCAGTGGTGATATTTTCTGTTATGTTTTCTCTCATTCCAGTAAGTTATGTTATTTAAATATTTCGGTTACAATTTATGAATGCATCTTCATGTGATCCAGATTGGTTGAAAGTGTATGGTTATAAGTGGTTTATGATGTACATTGTTGATCCAAAAGGAATATTATGAGATTTAAAATGGTCGGATTGAATCGGAAATTTAGATCTCTCGGTGGGATCAGTTAGTGTATTGAATGAATGTAAGAGGCTTCCATATGGGGGGTTATCCCTAACACTCCAACGGTCTTTCATTCTCACTTAGAGAGGATTGACGCGTGTGGTGGGAGTAGTGGGAGGTCCTAGGGTAGACGCTATCACTGGAGGTCTATTTCGCGGTAACGGACTAGCCTTGTGTATGGTCGGGTGGAACCCCTCGGCAATGGCTTTGCAAAGCAGTAGAGGCCATCACAAGTGCACAACCCGCCCCAGCTCTACATACATTCTATGTCCGGACGTGTCTAGAGTCTTTACATGATAAGATGCTTGTCTTGATGAGTTTTATGAAATAAATGCTTATGTTTATGATGACTTATGTGTATGGATATTCTGGTAAATGCTAGATTGGTTGAAAATGAATTGTATGATTGTTTGAGACCTAGCTCACCCTTGCATTTGTATGTGTTGCATGTGTTTGCTTTCCCCCTTGCGATGATCATCCAATCCTTTGGATGTGAGCAGTAGGTGATGATGTACCTTTGGAGCAAGCTTTGGAAGTTGAGGAAGATCCAGCCCCTAGCGCTTAGGATTTCTTATAGCTCTTATTTTGAACAACTCTTTATTTTGAAAGACTCCTAGCCTTCATTTTAGCATGATCTGTGTTTTGGAGAATTATGAACTTGTACTTAAGTTTTAAAGTTTTCCAGCCAGACTTGGATAACTGTACTCCTTAATTCTATCTATTGTGTACTCTTAACTGCTTTCTATTATTATAATCGATGCATTCTACATATATACATTGTTATATATTTTGGGATGTCACATTAATAAGATATTTTCATCGGTTAATAATAATAATAATAATAATAATAATAATAATAAAATTGCGGGTTAAATATGTTTTTAGTCCCTAAACTATTGGTCGTTTCTGGTTTTCGTTCCTCTTTCAAAATAAGGTACAATTTGGTCCTCATTCTTTTCAAAATTTTGGTTTTAGTCCTCGAAAACTAACACCGTTAAAAATGTGGTAGTTTTCGAGGTTAATTTTCGAGGACTAAAACTAAAGTTTCGAAAAGAATGAGGACTAAATTGTACCCTATTTTAAAAGAGGGACGAAATTAAGGACTAAAAATATATTTAATCCTAAAATTGCGATATAATCTATTAAAATTTATCATCGAACCTAAGAAAAAGTTAAAATCTTACGTTAAAATACGTGAAAAGATACCATTCTGAAAAACATAATCATATAATGTAGGTAAATAACGTATTGTATCAAATTAAATTTAAAATAGTTTAATCATACATTATTCATGTCCAAATCATAATAATTATAGTGAAAATAAAATTTTAAAAGTTAGTTCTATATTAAATAGGCATGCGTAAATAATATACCTTTATCATATTAAATAGATGTGTTCTATGTTATCCATATGTAATGTGATTGAACAAAATTATAAATTTACAAGAATGGAATAAAAGATTACAAAATAATATAGATACTACAAGAAAAGCACAATAAGTCATAAAATGACAGTTCTTTCTTTATTTATATGCAATAAATGACAAGATAAAATTAAATTGATAGGGAGGTTAGTTAGTAATTTGGTTTCTAAAACATATTTTCACCCATTACTACTAATGATAAAATCTATGATGAAATCTATCAAAATTCTATTTAGGTGGAAAAAAAGTTACTTTTGAAACAAAAATTGAGTGAAATTAAAATTAGATTTTAAAATAAAATATTCTAACATATTTTTTTATGTTTTTTCTTAATATTAAAATAACAAAAAGATTGTTAGAATCTAAAAAATTGTTTCTTTTTGTATGTTTAAATAATGAAACTCGTTGAATATAATATTAAAAGTTTAAAATATAAATAAATTTTATATTTTTTATATTCTTTTTATACTTTTTAATCTTTATTTTGTTTCACTTGTTGTCGGGTCACTATCAGATCATCCATTAATTTTATTCTTATGCTCGAGATGTTTATACCTCAGTGTGAAGGGGGTGTGTTGGAAGTCCCACATCAACTAGAGATAAGGCCAAATTATAATATATAAGTGAGGTGCAAACCTCACCATACAAGCCGGTTTTATGGGGTTGAGTTAGGCTTAAAATCCACTTCTTAACATGGTATCAGAGCCATGGTTGGAGCCTTTCCTAGCGAGATCTATGTGGACATTCTATTCCACCCATTGTCGGGCCACTATCGGACAACCCATTAATTCTACTATCATGCTCGAGATGTATATACATCAGCGTGAAGGGGGTGTGTTAAAAGTTCCACATGAACTAAAGATAAGGCCAAATTATAATATATAAGTAGGGTGCAAACCTCACCATACAAGCCGATTTTGTGGGGTTGAGTTAGGCTTAAAAATCACTTCTTAATATGGTATCAAAGCCATGGTTGGAGCCTTTCCTAGCGAGATCTATGTGGGCATTATGTTCCATGTACTATCGGCCCGTTATCGGACGACTCATTAATTTCTACTACCACGCTCGAGATATTTATACCTCGGCTTGAAGGGAGTGTGTTGGAAGTCTCACATCGAGTCGAAATAAGGCCAATTTATAATATATAAGTGGGTGCAAACCTTACCTAACAAGCCGGTTTTTCTCCACCCATTAATTCTACTCTCACGCTCGAGATGTCTATACCTCGGCATGAAGTGGGTGTGTTGGAAGTCTCACATCGACTAGAATAAGGGCAAATTATAATATATAAGTGGGGTGCAAATCTCACCATAAAAATCAGTTTTGTGGGGTTGAGTTAGGCTTAAACTTCTTAAGGGGCACTCATAGGTTTGAAGTCATAATCCTTAAACTTCTTAAGAAGTTTCTCAATGTATTGTTCTTGGGATAGTAATATACTACCTTCTTTTCTTATGATTCTAACACCTAAAATTACATTGGCTTCACCCATGTCTTTCATTTCAAATTCAATCTTAGAAATAGTTTAATTCTAACGACAATCTCGTTGCATGTACCAAAAGTTAATATGTCATCCACATACAAACATATAATGACACAATCACCATTTTCAAATTTAGAGTACACACATTTATCACCATCATTAACTGAAAAACCATCACAAAGCAATACATTATCAAGTTTTTCATGCCATTGTTTTGGTGCTTGTTTCAACCCATACAAAGATTTTAAAACTTTAAATACTTTATTCTCTTGACCAGGTATAACACACCCTTCAGGTTGAGTCATATAAATTTTCTCCTATAAATTACCATTCAAAACGACATTTTTAACATTCATTTGGTGTATCACTAACTTATGGATAACTGCTAAGGCTAATGTCAAGACCTCAGAATGCAAAAACAAAGCAAATATAAATGGACTTTTGATCAATTGAAGAAAAACACAAAGGTGAATGGATGATATTGAAATTATGAGATGAACATGTTGTTGGGGTTTAGATTTCACCTAGTTTACTCTCATGCATATATGAATTCATCTTCTTCATTAATGTTAATATCACTTTCTAAATTTCTTAAACCCGATGTCTCGGCGAAGAAAGCCTATCCTTAATGACTAGATAAAAATGTCTTGTATCCCTAATAATTAATTATGCATTACGATTAGAAGCTTAAGATAACCAAGCGTTCTATCCCTATGTCTAGGCAATAGTTCCCTTGGGAGAAATTCCCCAGTTCTAGGTTTTCCCATATGTGTCCATATCACGAAAACCAATAATCTTGTCATGAATGAGTTAAACAAAACAAGCATAGAGCAAAGAAGAATAACCTAACAATTAATGAAAGAAGCATATATCAATTAAAACCAATTCAAATACATGAGAGTTCACAAGGTTACATCATCCCCCAACAACAAATTGAATCTAGTTCCCCTTTGTCAAGGAGAAACTAGATGAGCAATAGAATGAGAATGAAAGATAAACCCTAAAAATTGAATGGGAGAGCTTCTGCATCCACTTCTGCCTCCAGAGAGTTGGAAAAGTCTGAATTTGTGTTACTTCTGTCAAAAGATACTCCCTCTAGGACGTCCAAGTCCTTATATACAGCTGAATTGGATCATGGTCCAGCATTGACACCGCTCAGCGCCCCTACTTAGGGCGCCCAAGTGAGCTTACGAGAGAAATGGCGCTCAGCGCCCTAGGAAGGGCGCTCAAGCGTGAAACAGTGTAGTCCAGTGTTGAGGGTCCAGAAAAGGGTGCCCAAGCGTAATTGCGAGAAAATCTGCACCTAGGGCCCTAGAAAAGGGCGACCAAGTGTCCTGCGACCTTCTGCAGCCTTCTCTTTTGTTGCTCTTTCTATCCTTTTTGAGTTCCAACTTCTTGACACTTCAACTCCTCTTCCAATTCATCCCAGTTTCCTACAACATCAAGGAAATTTAGTGATAAAATCTTCAAGTGTAACTTCAACTCTCTTATTCACCAAAATAAGTTAAAAGCAAGAGAACAAGCAAGTTTCTAAGTAAAAAAGGGTACATTTATTATCAAACTTTAATCCCAAATAACGGTGAAATCAACCGTTATCAGCTAATAATACTCGAATAGAGAAAATCCTAGTCACAAGGGAAAAAAGTGTCAAAATAATCTATGTTGGATTTTTGAGTAAACCCATTTGCTACTAATTATGCCTTATACTTCTCTATACATCCATTAGGATCATACTTTTTCTTAAAGATCTATTTACAAGTATTATTTTTTGAATTGATTCAATTTCAATCTTAATGGCTTTATCTCACTGTTTTGCATCAAGAGCACTAATAGCTTCTACAAAGCTACTTGGATCATTATCAACTAGATAGGTATATAAATCATTACCAAATGAAATTTCCTTCCTTTGTCTTTTACTTCTTCTTAAATCCTCACACAATGCATCACTATTATTATTATCTATAGGTTGAGAAGTCTCTATAACCTTTAAGGAAAAAATATGTTCAAAAACCTCAACATTTTTCGTCTCCATTATAGAATTACATTAAAGAATATCACTCTTAAGAACTAGAAACCTATATGCAGCACTATGTTCAGCATAGCCAAAGAACATGCAATCAAATATTTTAGAGCCTATTTTCCTTTTCTTAGGATTAGGTAACATCACCTTAGCTAAGCACCCCCACACACTTAGATATTTAAGGTTAGGTTGATAACCTCTCCATAGCTCATAGGGAGTTTTACCAGTTTTCTTTTAAGATATTTTATTTTGTAAAAAACACGCAGTAATCAAGGCTTCTCACCAAAGGTTATCAAGTGCACCAGAACTAATAAGCATCACATTCATCATCTCCTTAAGAGTTTTATTCTTTCTCTCAACTACTCCATTAGACTCATGTGAATATGGTAAGGTTACTTCATGGATGATACCTTCTTTAACATAAAATTCATTAAACAATACATATGCATGATAAAAAAAATTGTAATCCCCGACAACGGCGCCAAAAACTTGTTAACACTCGGCAAGTGTACCGAATCGTATCAAGTAATAATAAAATGGTAAGATCAAGTATCGTTTCCCAAAGGACTCACAGCCTAGATAGTTATGTGATTTCTTGATTAAATTAGACTTGTTAACAAAATCATTGTGTTTGAATTGCGGAAAATAAACATGAATGCAAGTTTTGATCAATTGGATTGAAAGATGCAAAAGCGATTGATGTAGAATATGAATGATTATGTTGTTGGGTTTTCCGACTTATCCTAACCACTCTCATTTATTCATGAATTCATCTTTCTTCATTAATGTTAATGTCACTTTCTAATTTACCTTAAACCCGATGTCTCGGTGAAGAAAGCCTAATCCTAATCACTAGTTTACAATGTCTTGTCTCCCTAGTAATTATTCATGCATTACATTCGCGTAGAAGCTTAAAGGCAATCGATCCTCCTATTCCTATGTGTATAGGTAATATTGTTTTCGGAGAATTTCCCAAGTTCTAGATTAACCTATATGTGTCCATATAAATAACATCAATGATCATGCAATTGAATGAGTTAGACAAAGCATGCATAGAGATAAGAGGAAAAACCCTAACAATTAATGAAGTAAATCATATAAAATCAAGAATCAATTCAATAAATGAGAGTTTCAAAGGATTACATTGGTTCCCCAACAACAATGGAAGTTTAGTTCACCATAGACATGGTGAAATTAGATAAAAACAATGAAAGAATGAAAGATAGAACCCTGAAAGTTGAAGATCAGAGCTTTAGCATCCAAAAATTCGCCTCCAAGGGGTGAAGAGAGTGTGATTTCGCCTCTTTTTGTCCAAAGATGCCAACCCTAGGTGGACTAAAACCTTATATAGTTTATTAAAAATTACATAAAATAAGCCCAAGCCCAATTAAATGGCGCTCAACGGCATTTTGGCGCTCAGCGGCAAGTGCAGCTCTTCAAATTAACGCTCAACTGTAGTTTTGGCCCTCAACAGTGGCTACGGTACTTCAAAATGACGCTCAACAATAAAAGTTGCACTGAGCGGTGACTGCAGCTCTTCTTTTGTGCATTTTTCCTTCCTTTTTTGAGTCCAACTCCATGCTACTTCACTTCTTTCATCCAATTCATCTTAAAACCTGCCAAAACAAGGAAAACCAAACATAAAACCCATCAAACTCTCTTATTTCCAAAACTTAAGCAAAAGCATGATTCCAAGCTAGTTTCTAAGTCATAAAGGTTGTTTTTAATGTCAAAATTAAGTATAAAAATAACGGTTTTTCAACCGTTATCAATGCACCACTTTCATTTAATCTAATCCTCTTAAGTTTCTTATATAATTAATTTTCCACTTTTTCTTTATAGGTTAGAAACACATCAAAGGCTTCATCTTTATGTTTGATTAAATACACTTTAGTGTATTTAGAATAATTATCTATAAAGGTTACAAAATAATTTTTACCTCCTCTAGATATGGTTTGTTTTAAATCAGCTAGATCCTTGTGAATTAGCCCTTACAATTCAGTTTGATTATCTACAAAATAACATGTTTTCTTGGTTATTTTAGATTTTACACATATATCACATTTACTTATCATGCATATTAATTAATCCTAGTCATTGTAATTTCATAACATAGGAAGAATTCACATATCTTAATCTAGCATGTCATATATCATATGAGTCAACAATATAAGCAGAAGAAGATGATTCATTAATATTCTCATAAATGTTAAGTACAAAGAGACCTTGATCACAATATCTCTTTCCAAAAAAAAACATTATTTTTTGTCATTACAATGTTGTCAGACTCGAATGACACTTTAACCTCCACTTTTCCCAGTAGTGCTACAAAGATTAAATTGACTCTGATTGATGGCACATGTAGCACATCACTCAAGGCCAGAGTCTTTCTAGATGTGAGCTTGAGAAGAACTTTCCCTTTTCCAAAAACAGGAGTGATCATGGAATCACCGAGGTAGATGTGTTCTTCTCCATCTCCTACACTAGTATAAGAGGTAACGACACTTCTGTTTGCACAGATATGCCTGGTAATACTATAGTCTACCACCCACTTGCTCACATTGGTCATCAAATTTACTTGAGAAATGACTGAAGCAATAATGTAATCTCCTTGGGCTATATTTGTCTTGGGAGGATTATCGTTTCTTGCTCTACGCCTGTATTGTGGTGCATGATGGCCCAACTTCCCACATACGAAGCAATTTCCTTTCTTTTTAAAGGTGGGGTTAGATGTGTTCGAACGAGATTTTAAAAAATTATTTTTCCTATTGTGATCAGGTTCGTGTTCGTATCTTTTTGGAGTAGGTTTGTCTTTTATCATGTTTGCTTTTGTAGACAAAGATTTGGCCCTTACAGCAGCACACTCTTTCCTGTTGGTATCTTCAATAGTTATATGAGTGATGAGCCTAGAAAGTCACATTTTCTTGTGTCTATGTTTAAGTTATTGCTTGTAATCAATTAAGGAAGGCGACAATTTCTCGATAAAAATCTCTGAAACAAATTTATCTGGTAGAAGAATGTTCTCTGCTTTCATATCTTCTAGCAATTTGTGGTACTCATTGATTTGCGACTTTATATCCTTGTCTTCAATCATTTCCTAGCGATAATAATTCCCAATAATGAACCTTTGTCTGACGACATCTTCAATCTTCAATAGTGTATTTGAGAATCAAAGAATCTCAAATGTCTTTCACCTCCTTATAGGAAAAGTACACATCAAACAAATTATTACAGAGTGCACTAAGTATGTCAGCATACCTTGTTTGCATGAACCAAATCTTCAACTTTTTTTGAATTTGGAGGGAGACTAGAGTAAGGTTTTGAAGATGAAAGAGCAAAGGTGACTCCATACATGTCTAAGAGTTGACACACGGTTTTACCCGCGCTGAAAATTCGTACCAGATAAGACTTCAATTTTGTGCATCCAAGAAAGGTTTCGCAAAGACCGTTTGAATTTCGGAAACAATATTTTAATACTCCAAGATTGAGTTATTGATGTCAAGCATAAGTACTTAAGATTTTTATAAAAAAGCTGACAAAATCACCAAGAAAATTTCCCGAGATGTGTAGATCATTGTCCTTAAAGACTTATTCACAGTGTATTGCGTAAGCTCTCCAAAATACAATAGGAACTTTTCATAAAGGTATGAGGATTTCAAAACTAGCAAATATATCTAAAAAGAGAAAAGTGAAACCTAGGATAAGAGAAGAAAGAGAAACTCTTGAGGAAGCTCACAGAAAAATGAAATTTATTCAAGGAAGAGGGAGAGCTCAACTATGTTAGAGAAAGAAAGCTTGTTCGGATTTTTTTTTTCTCAAGGTCTATAGCACACGAGAAGATCCCAAACCTTACGGGTTGTTGAGATGCAGCGCATCGAAATCCTGAGACTTGGGAATGCAACGTTAACGCTGCTAAACAGAAGCAAAGCTTGGTAAAATATTTATTTTGCAATATAATAAATGCACAAGTTTACAACTTACATTACATAGTTAACTTTTGTTTTGAGAGTTTGAAGCGTTTTTTTTTCACAATAAAATAAATTAGGGTTAATACCCTATTTTGTCCCCAGTTTCGCTCTTAAAACACAGCCAGCACCGCGAACGACCATTAGAAAAACTCAATATCTGTTTGGACGAACGCCATCAAGACCGAACACGCCTAGCCAGCATCGCACATGACGAGCGACCGTTTTAAAACTAATTACCGTTTGGACGAGCGGTAGGTGAGGGGGAGCGACCAAGACGAGAGGTAGAAGGGGAAGTGAGTTGGACGAACGGTATATAAGGGGAAGTTAGTTGGACGAACGGTATATAAGGGGAAGTGAGTTGGACGAACGGTATATAAGGGGAAGTGACCGAACGTTATTGAGATCGAACACTGTGAAATCAAACCTAGGCCGAACGCTCAACATCGAACGCCAATCATCACTACTAAACCAAAACCGAACGCTCGATACCTAAGAACAAATATGATCAAACATTATTAAACCGGATACCATTGGGACGAACGTTTAGAGTCTTGGTCGAACACCTAGATCACTTGGGGCCAAGGATGACCGAACGGTGAGGACGAACGACCAGCAACATGTCGGGCCGAACGGACAAATGGTGGAATGCTTGTAGATGGCCGAACAGTAGATCCTGAGAGTTGCCGAACGTCAATGAGAATAAATAACCGAACGGTTGAGGACAAGCGATCGAACGACCTTGAGGTCGAATGGACGAGCATCAGTGGGATACAATGACTGAACGCTGGAGCGCTCGTTGCAGTGGAGGGTCGAATGGTTTGAGGCCGAGCGGCCGAACACCATTGAGGTCGAACGTCCTTGAAGGTGAAAGTGTGGACACGTGAGAACGATCAGCCGAAGGCTTGTGGTAACGGATGGCTGAAAAGACGAACGTCTGTTATTTTGTTCAATAAAGAACGAACAGTTACATACAGGTGGAAAGAGCCGAACGGTTGTGCAGTGTAAAGGGCGAACCATCGAATAGGGTAGAGGACGAACGCTGTTTTTTTTCTTTTTTTTTCTTTTTTTTTTCTTTTTTTTTTATACATATTTTTTCTACTTTTTTCTTTTTATGAGGGAAATACAATAAAATAAATTTATTCGTCAATCCGGACGAAATTGGGTGTTGACAGGATTTCATTGATATAAATTTTATTAATTAGGGACGTAATTGACGCACGTTTTAAAGGATGAACTAATTTGACGTTGTCGAACGAAACTGAGACAAAATAGGATATTAAGCCAATAAATTATTACGGAAGGTAATATATATAATAAAATCTAACCAATTGTAATAAATGAAAAAATACAATCTTGAAAACTATAATCATATACAAATTAACGTAATTAAATAATATACCTTTAAGTTAGTTTAATAGTTATAGTAAAAATAAAATGATATTAATTAGTTACATATTAATTTAGCTCTAAGTAATGTATCTTGATCACATCATTTATAATCTTAAATTTAAAATATAGAAAAAGGAAATTTTAGTAATAGAAAAATGCAATCTTATCAATAAATGTGATTGCACAGAACTATCAATAATGAAAATAAAATGATTTTTTTTACTGAATAGATAGGTTCTAATAATTTTGTTAGCATGACAATTTTGTTAATTTATATAATAAATACATAACAAATAAGAAGATTAAATTAAATTGAAGGTGTTGCTGATTGTAAACTTATTAGTATTTCTAAAGATATTTTTATCCGTTAATAATAATAATAATAATAATAAATTATATAGTAAAACTGTGATATAATCTATCTAAAATTTATCATAGAACCTAAAGAAAAGCTAAAATCTTATAATGAAATACATTTAAAATATAAAAACATGATCTTATCCAAATTAATGTAATTAAATAACGTATTATATCAAATTAAATTTAAAATAGTTTAGCCATATTTTATTCAAGTTCAAATTATAATAATTATAGTGAAAATAAAATGCTAAAAGTTAGTTATATTAAATATAGGTGTGTCTAGATAATTTACCTTGATCATATTAAATAGGCGTGTTCAATTTAATTTTATCCATGTTTAATGTGATTGAACAAAATTATAAATTTATAAGAGTGGAATAAAAGTTATTACCAAATAATATAGATACTAAAAATGAAAGAAAAGCACTGATAAAATTACAGTTCTTTCTTTATTTATATAATAACTGAGAAGATAAAATTAAATTGAGAGGGAGGTTAGGTTAGCTATTGTTAACTTAATGGTTTTTAAAGTACATTTTTCATCCATTATTACTAACAATAAAATCTATGATGAAATCTATCAAAAATCTATTATTGTATATTTTTCAAAATTGAATTAAACTTCACATTTTGAAAAGTTTGGTATTCTAAATAACAAGATTACGTGTGTTCAGACAAAAATTGTTTAGAGAAAAGATTGTTTAAGCAATTCACGTTTTGAACTTTAATTAACAATATCAAACAAAATATGTGTAGGAAAAGTCGTTTGTAACAAGTAGTATCTAGTAAAGAAACATCTTATAATGTCTCGAACCAAGAGATGAAGTAATGCTTATAGACCAAAACTGGTTGAATGGATTAAAAAATTATAAACAGCGTCTAAGAACAAGTATCTCTCATTGAAATCTCTTAATAGACTTTACGACAAAAATAAGTTAGTTTATTATGGGAATAGAAATCTATCTCTTATATGACACTAAGACTAAAAGAAATATTTTCATATAGTGTTACATCAAGCAACACATTCTATGGAAAATATCATCTCATAAGTAACCACCAAACGCTTTAGCCTTGAGAAAGCATCTTATATTTATAACATTTGATGAATACATATTTGGCTTACTAAACGATGCATTTATTAGTGAAATGACAAATGATAAGATGTCTTTAACATACTACACTACTTAACATTTATCAACGTACTTTGATACTTGTATACTCTTTCTCTTGATATCAATAAAACAGAAAGATATGATAAAAATCACGACACCCTAGAAAAAGACGTTATGAGAGAAAAAGAACATTCTTAGAATGTTTCTTTGAAGTAGACTAAAGTTAGACTTCACATCGAAAAGCTACGTACCAACTCTTCAGAAGTCAACTTGAAAGAGAAGTCTTTGTAAAGAGATAAACACTTTCAAGTGTTACAAATTGTATTGTATTTGAACACATATCCTCTCTTTGAGAGTCATTCATTTGTACCTTGTAGAAAATCCATTTATGAATTTCTTGTAAGTTCTAGAGAGAACTCAAACACTTGGTTGTTCAGCTCAGGTTGAGTTGAA
This sequence comes from Vigna umbellata, assembly GCF_029865625.1. Classification (NCBI taxonomy): domain Eukaryota; kingdom Viridiplantae; phylum Streptophyta; class Magnoliopsida; order Fabales; family Fabaceae; genus Vigna; species Vigna umbellata. The sequence goes on from NC_142173.1 coordinate 2,551,232, forward strand.
AGTCTATACTCAAGACTTAGTTGTGTTTGTTTCTAATAATACTTTTGTTGATGAAGAAGGATTAACGAGTGACATTTATGGTTTTATCAAATGATTTGTATGTATATATATAGAGATTTGAGGGAGAGAATGTTCTTCATTTTCGCATACGTGAATTTGCATAGATGCAGTGTTTATTTGAAAAACGGATATTTTTTTTTCATCTTTGATATGCGTTGAAAGGAACTGTTATTGAAGATAAAGTTGATTGTGATAAAATGATAATACATCCTGGATTGGAAAGGAAGCGATTCCTTTATATTGAAGATGAAAAATCATATATAATAAATAATATTTATTATTATAATACATTGATGAAAAATCCATCTTCTTGAAATGATCTTCAACGCACCCTTATTTTTGCAAGAAATTAAGCATAACCTGAAAGCCAGAAATATGCATAAGTAAAGTTGACATTGAATATATAGAGATACCAGAAAGTTGAAAGCAATAACAAAGATCCTTTCATGAGAGAAGTTTATTCTGGTCTTAGTCCAAGTGATGGCTCTGTCTGTAGCTTAGAACAAAGTCATAGACGTCCTTCTCAGGAGCAAGAGATTTGGAAACACTTTCCCTCTGATTGCATCTCTCAGCCCAAGCAATGATCTTAGGAGACTCTGTCTTCAGTTTGAAATTCCCCAATGCCTCAAAAGTGTAAAACCAGGTGGAGAAAGAGATGAGAGCAATGTCAACAAATCCAAATGTGTCTCCCCCAAAGTAAGCCTTCTCTCCAAGCTCCTTCTCCAGTTCCTTTAAGGCCTCCACAAACTCTTTCTTTGCCTCTTCAATCCCTTCTCTCTTTCCTGCCCATATCCTCCACCCAACATCACCTATCTGCATATTTTTTAAAACACACAACATAACACAAACACTAAAACTTTAAATTTGACTGAGTTTTATGAAATTGATTTATGTTTGAAATTCACTGTTAACTAAAAGGTACTTTATGAAATGCTAAAAACCTTACCTTTTTGTTGACAAAATCAGCCCAGAACCTGGCCTGAGCTCTCTCGTAAGGATCTGAGGGTAAGAAAGAGCCTTTGTTCTTCCAAAGCTCATCAATATACTCAACAATAATGATGGACTCACAGATGGGTTTACCACTGTGGATGAGAACTGGAATCTTCTTGTGAATTGGGTTCATTTGCAGAAGCAGTTGGGTCTTGTTTCCCAGATCCTCTTCTCTGTATTCATACTTTATCTCCTTCTCTGCAAGTGCTATCCTTGCTCTCATGCCGTACATACTCAGCCAGTCATCCAACAGAATCAACTCCTCTGCCATTTCCACACACAACAGATCGCCTTAACCCTCAATTATTGTCACAATCGTGGTTATTATGTTAAAATAACTTTTCTTACCTTAAGAAATTCATCATCATCGGAAACAGTGTCTTTAATAATAGGTTTAGGTGGCCGGCTGTAAGACTTATATATAAATGATTGGAATACACTAAGATTCAACAATTTCGCAATTAAGGATTCCTTGTTGGTCTACGTCTTTATATTTTAATTTTAAGTAAAAGAATACATTTATGTTTTATCATTCTTATATAAATCATGATTGAAGACTTTTCTGTTTTGATATTACCTGCTGTTGAACATTATCGCTACTTTTTATATTATATATATAGATGATCTTACACTGATATTCTTTTTATTAAATATCTACCAAACACCAATCACTTTAACATTTTTATTTTGAGGGAAAGTCTTTCTTGACCCAACTGTTCACTAAAAACTCCAACTTTACAACTGTTTTTTTTAATAAAATACTATATTATAATAAAACAATAATTTATTTGATTGCAGTGAATATAAAATATGATTGCTTTTATTTTAAAATATGAAATATCTAATTGATAAAAATATCATTTTATTATCTCAATGGTACGTGAAAATTGAAGGGTGTATATGAAATGTTTTTTAAATATAAACAATATAACATTGAGTAAAAAGTATATATCTCCTTTTGTATACTCCTTTTTAAATCTTATATAATAGAGTATATAATAAAATCATATAATGTATTAGTTAATTAAAAAATATTAACTATTTTTTAGAAAAAATATAAATTATTAAATAGTGATTGGCATTTAAATGTGAATACTTTTATATACGATAAAATGTCAATTTTGTTAATATCTTTATAACTTATTAATATTTTTTAAATAATGCTTTATTTTTGTATTAATGTAATGTAACATTACCTACATTAGTATTCAAAAGTGATTTTATATATAATATTGCATTATTATTTTTACTGAATAAAATTTTAACAATTTATATTTATTTATTATTTTAAAATATTTTAGTAATTGTAATATTACTCTAATATTATTGAAATTAAAATTTTTATTTTAAGACCTAAAAAGAAAAACAAAACACAAACACACATACTTTCTTGTATACTTTCTCTATCATAGGATTTATAATCCTATAGTTTTTTGAAAAGAAATATAAACTTAAGATCTGTAATTGAAGCTTTATTTTCAACTCTCGGTTCTCTATAAATATTTGTTTCTGGATAAGTTTTTTAAAATAACAAATATTTAAACTATTGAAAACGAAGAACACACACATATATATAAAATTCACCCATTTGGAAACATACACAGAAAAGAATATTCTAATGGATAAAGTTGAAGTTGACATCATTCGATTAGTTAATTGAAAATAATTGTAGTACAATTTAAAACTCTAACACATGTGGTATTTTGGAAATAGTGGTACAACGTCTATTTTTTCTCTTATTCTTAGGTATTGTATAGTGATATCACTTCTCAGTTTTATTCCCTCATAAATTTCTTTTCTCATTACTTTTTCTGGACTTGCATTTGTAAATATTAGAATTCTCATTGATAACTATGGTTACCGAATAGTTAGTTAATAGTTAGTTATATAATGCTAAAAGTACAAAAATATTAATTAGTACAATAAAGATAACATGGAGTGTTTTGAGCGTAGGACATCCCAAACCTTATATACCCAAAACAACTATCATTGTGGAGAAATCTATCCGATCATGAACACAATTAGAGTAAGTTTATTCCTATCTCTTTTTTCTAGATTCAAATTTACATTTTTTGGTTTTTAGGATAATGTTAGGTTGCATCAATCCAATTTTACATAATGGCAAGTTGTGAAGAAGGGTTGGGATGCTTTAAGGATATACCAACTGAGGTTAGAAAAGCTAATTTTAGCTTATTCATGTGAACTTGAATTGATTTTTGTTTGAACAATTAACTGTGATTGTTTGAGAATTTTATGTCAGAATTTATAAAACTGTGAAGTGAAAAGTTTAAGATTTAAAAGCATGTATTATAATAGGACTTAAATATTAGTATGTATTTTGAAAAACTTAAATATTATAATTGTAAAAACCTAGAAAATAGAGTATTAGAGTAAATAGGTGTATTAAAATAATGAGTCCAAGTATTTTATTTTAAAATAATCTGATACTATAAATAGAATTTTCTAAACTCGTCTCATTATCTAAAATATCTTCTATCTCTCTAAAACACTATTCTCTTAACCTTTCTACCATTTCTCTAACCTTTCTCACTCTTGGATAATCTGTTTGACGATCAGGAGGTGTCTATGTGATCCTTGCATCGAGGGCTACGTATCTGACTAATCAATTGGTTGAATTGAGCAAGTAAGTTAGAAACCATTTCTTTGGTATTTTAGGGTTCTTGAATTCAGTAAAACGTTTATGTTTTGCATGGATCAAGTCTCCATTTTCCTTAATTCTTAGTTCAATTGTGGTTCTAAGGTTGGTCTTCAATCATCAATCGGTGATTTGTAGGTGTTTATAGAATTCCTTGCGGTGCAAGCTACGGTCGAGATTTTTTCTAGAGCTGTGAATTGATAGAGGTAAGGGAAGCTAGATTTTTACTTTAATTGGTGATTGATTGTATATGTGTGAAGAGTATGCGAGTATGATATGTATTGAACTGAAATTAGGTTTTGATGGTAGATTTAATGTATGCAATGTGGTTGTTTTAAGTATGAATAGATGAACCTTGAGTATGAACTGCATGGAATGATGTTTGGACTGTTTTGGATGTATAGAATGTGATAAATCTATGTTAGCATTGGCTGGTTATGATTGGATGTAAATTGTCTTGGTTTAGGACTAATTTAGAGGAAGTGGAATAGTGAAAATTTTTTTTAGGAGTTAGGTATTGAATTGGTCAATTGGGATAAGCTAGGTAAGTTATTTGAGACTTGTTAAGGTCCCTAAGTTTATTAAAAATGTACCAAAAGTGGTAGAAGTCAAATTAGGTTCATAAATTGATATTTTGTAGATTTTGAAGTGGAATGTGGTTAGGAAACACTTTAGAATGATGTTAGTATAAGGTTTAAAAACACTTGTCTAAGTTTAATTAAGTCTATAACACAAATTAGGAGTATTAGAAGTTAGAGAAAATACTTCAAATTTGTAAGTTTTGGGTAGGTTCATAATTCTGCAGTTTTGTGCTGCAGAATTATACAGACTCGTTGAGTGAGTGGAGTCGCTCAGCGAGTGACTGTAGAGTATAGCGCACTGTCCTAGTATTCGCACAACGAGTAGGGTCGTTGAGCGAGAGGTTAAGGTCTGGGATCATTGGGAGTTTTATTCGCTCGGCGAGCTAGGTCGCTGAACAAGTGCTTGAAGGGTCTAGACCACTGTCTGGGGATTCGAACAGCGATCAGGGTCGCTGAGCAAGTGCTTGAAGGGTCTGGACCACTGACTGGTCTACATTTTTAGTTCTCTTTATTTCCTTGTCTTTGATTGATTTAAATGATGTTTTAGATTCATTGTGAATTATGTATGAACGTGTGTTGAGTTATATAAGTATCAATGTCATGAGTTATGATTCAAAGTGAAAGTATGGTTTCAAAGTGGTGAAAGTAAGTTGCAAAGTGAATCCTCTTGGTGAGGTTCAAGTATGTTTAGAATGAATGTAGGAGCTCAGTCTTGAGGGTTATCCTGAAACTCCAATGGTCTTTCATTCTCAAGTAGAGGGGATTGATCCATGTTGAGAGGAGTAGTAGGAGGTCTTAGTCCTGGAGGCTTCCAGTATGCTCTAAGGCCCGAAACAGACTAACCTTGTGAGTGTGGTAGGGTGAAACTCATTGGCAATGGCTTTGCAAAGAAGTAGAAGCCACCACAAGTGCACAACGCGCCATAGCTCAACAATCATTCTAAGTCCGGACGATCAAAGTCAGTGTAGTGTCATGCATAAAGTGTTTTTGTGATGGGAATGACTATGTATGATTGTATGAAATGTAGTTGTTGAATATAATGATTATTTTTTTTATTTAAACTACCTTACTTTGTTGTTTGTGCTTGTGTTTTGTATGTGTTGTGTTCTTTCCTTTGCAATGATCATTATGTGGGTGTGAGCAAAGGGAGATGATGCTTTCCTGGAGCAGGCGCTGGATAGAAGTGATGAGGCAATATAGTTTAGTTAAGATGTTATTGTACAAAGTTTTGTAATAGATAGGTTGTATATAAAGTTTTAAATTTTATGGTTATTTTGGATGACTGTAAAGTTTATGCTTTATATTTTAGTCTTTAATTGTTCTATCTTATTGATTATGTGACAACTATGATATGGTTGATCGCTATATTTTAGGATGTTACAATAATAGGACTCTATTATATTTTATAGCATGATTTCGCATAATTTCTATTTTCACTATGACCATGTTTGTCATATATATATATATATATATATATATATATATATATATATATATATATATATATATATATATATATATATATATATATATATATATATATATATTATATATATATATATATATATATATATATATATATATATATATATATATATATATATATTTAGATGTTGTAATTTATATTAAATGTGTGTATATATATTAATTCAATATTACAATATTAAATTATCATAATATGTTTTCTTAAAAAATATTAAAGATGAATTCTATTTATAAAAAATAAAAATAATAAAATATGTTAATATTTTAAATTTTTTTAATTAAAATAGATAAAAACTATACGTAATATATGAGTAATACTCATCACCTTTCATTCTTTTTCTATTCTTAGATATTTTCAAACTAACATAAAGTAATTCACTTAAATATATTTTAAGTCAATTTTTACTCAATTTGTTTTCTTGTTCTTTTTTATCCTTATTATTAATTATCAAATATAGTTAATTCAGTAGAGAAATATTAATTAAAATAATTATATCATGGTTAAATTAATGCATAATATAATCTCATTCATCTTTAAATACTAGTGCAAAATAAGGTTTTAACGTCTCGAGTTCAACGTCTAAAAACGAAAAGTCAACGTTAAAAATGAACGGTGACATTTTTGTAAATAAAAGTTTAATTACAACATCAAATTTAGACTTGTTCGACGTGAATTGGTTATAAGAGGTCGGATATTACAAAGTTCGAAGGTGAAAATTTGCTTATGTACGACGTCGAATGTCCTAGAAACAGACTTCAAAAGGTTATAAGACGTCAAATTCCCTAGAATCAGATGTCATATACATTCATTCCCTTTATCTTAGTGCATGACCTCTTCTCTGCTCAAACTGGGGCGCGGGAGGTTGAAAATTCATTCCCTTATCTTAGCGCGTGACCTCTTCTCTGCTCAAACTTTTGTCGAACAAAACTTCGCGACTAGCAAATGTAATCTTTCTTTCATTTTATACAAATGCATGTTGATTAAGTACTTTGGGTAAGACTTTCGTTTATTTTGACTGATTGTTTTTGTGTTCTTCTTCATAGGTGTGTTATGTTTTCTCTTTCACTGGCAGGAACACTTTATTCCGACGAACCCACCTTCAAAAAGGTCAATTTTCGTTTTTGTTTTCATTTTCAAGAAATTTTTGTTGTATTTTATTGTCTCCTTTTTGTTGAACTTGTTTGTTGTTCATACTACACTACACGTTATACATCCAAGCTTTAGGGTAAACCTAAGAGTATATTGAAAACAACTCCAAATGACTTGGAAATTTATTCAAAGCACCAAAATATCATGAGAAGCCCCCACAAAAAATTTTAGATCAAAATTCAAAGTCTAAGTATGTTAAATATTTTTGCAAAGTTTGGAAAAAAAATTGAAGAAAAATAGAAAACGACATTTTTTTGAAAATCTAGAAAGAACAGCTAGGTAGCTATGTGAGCTACCATGTGATTGAAAATTTTTTTTACCCCAAATCTTTATTTAATAATAACAAATCGGCCAACCAGAACAAATGGTATGGTCGTTCTAAGATCTATCGCAATTCATTTTCCAAATAATTTTTATACTTCACAGAGACCCAAAGTAAGGGCTCCTAATGTTTTTTCCTAAACTAGGTGTTCCAAGGAGTGGTAAAAAAATCCAACCCAAACCAATAACCATAGCTATTAAAACCAATAATCACAAGTTATACTACTATTGTCATAGCTTTTGTGCTTTTCTTTATATTTCATAGTTCATGTTGTATACCAAAAACTATATTACATTTATTATTTTTCTGCTTTTCAGGTCTCGTAGAGTTATAAAAATTGATCATAACTAATTAAAAAAACAAAAAATTATATTAATGTCGGACAATGGCAAAATTCGACATTAATTAACGTCAAACATAGAGCAATATTTGACGTCAATTCTACGTTAATTACCGTCAGATATTGCTTTATGTCTGATGTCTATTCGACTTTAATTAACGTCAAAAATTTGACATTAACTTAACGTCTTCCGATATGAAATCGGTATTTTTTTTAGACACTAAAGGCCAAAAATCACAAACGTCAAAGGTAACTTAGGAAAATGCATGCAGACAACAAAGCTCTCTTAATGCTCAAACACTTATGTGATTTGTCATTCCACAAACCATTTTCACAGTAAACTTTTTATCAACTGAAGGCAAGAACACATTTCTATAAAAAAAAATGTTAAAACTTCCGTAACATTGAAAAGTTTATTCCATTATTTGCTTTCAGAAGTTAGAGCAACAATCAATTGAAACAACATTAACAACCACGCATCAGTTGCACAACATAATTGACAACAAAACCAAATTCAACAATAGTGAGCACTAGTAAACCATTTGTTACAATATTTGTTAAACTAGGAAAATCAATGGAAAACATTCAAAACTAAACCTATATATGGTGATACAAGAAAGAGAACACAATCTGATGACGAACTTTCGATTTATGAATTTGTCCTTCATTAAGTAGCATAAAGAACTTAACAAGAATGAGTGGAGGATGATCACGTGTATGTATTACTCTTGCCATGGCATCATACTCCTCTCGCAAACCTTCCAAAATGGATTCAATGTGTTCTTTCTCAGATATATACATTCTCCTCACGTCGAGATATATATATGTTTTATATGGGACTAAACATTAATGGATGATCCGGTAGAACTTGATAGCAGGTTGAATTATATGCTCAACAAACATAAATTTTGTTAGGATAGGTTTTAACATGTGACTGTGACATCAAAGGAGACTCTTAAGCCTAACTCAATCTTACAAAACGAGCTTATAAATTACTCACATACATACTTTAAATTGACTATATCTTTAGTCCATGTGAGACTTCTAACACCCTCCTCGAAAGATAATTCTTCTCACAGAGTTTAATCGATAACTCCTCTAGAATGTCATTGGGTACTAAGATTTTGAGTGCCATGAGAATGCATAAAAGAGGGTTCGATTCCAACGTTTTTTCTTCCTTGATTGCTACTAAGATTTAGTCGTTTCGATTCCATGCACACATATATAGAACAAGATGCATATGCATGAGACAAGAAGAAAAACAACTATAATAACAAAAACCCTAACGTAGTTACATAATAGAGGCTTTTTAACTAATAATTGTTTAAGGATTTTTTTATATATCTAGGCAAATTTGGAGCATTAATTACAGAAATAGATAAATTTTAAAAAAAATTACGAGCATAGGCAAGGCATGAAGTCCTCACACGACTTTAAATGAAGAAGTCATGTTATCCCATATGACTTTCATTTTGAATAAAGTCAACCCTTGTTGAAAATGAAAGTCGTCATGCCCCCAACGACTTCAATGTAATGTAATCGATTACAATGATGTAATCGATTACGTTACATTGAAGTCGTTGGGGGGTTTTGACTTTCAATTTCAATAGAAACTCATCTTGGGGACAAAACAACTTCCAATTTCAAACATACAATTAGTAATCGATGACTTAGGGGAATTTATTTCATGAATGCCAAACTGTAATCGATTACGCTTAAAGTGTAATCAATTACCAAAGTGTTTTAGTCCTTATCATGGTGGAACATATCTTATAATTGACAAAAATTACAATTGATTAAATGATTTGTGGTGTATATTAATGATAATCTTTTAAGAATAGAAGGCACAAGAGTAAATTAATGATAGAAAACAATGAAGAGTACAAAGATGTAAAAGTTATTGACAAAATTGACATATTTGTTAGAATCGCTGCAACGGAATTATTAGCGTGGAACAAACCAAGAGGGGGGGGTGAATTGGTTATATACTTTTATTGTGCCTTTTATTATTTTTCTCTTAATTTTTCTTACCGGGCAGATAATTAAATATAAATGACAGAGTAAGGGAAAGAGAAAAATTGCACAGGTGATTTTATCCTGGTTCAGATCACTCGGATCCTACGTCCAGTCGCTTATCTCAAACAAGATAAACCTTTTTCACTAACACAAAACAGTTACAAATATTAATCACAAAGAAAAACAATTTGTAAGAGTTTAGAAATACCACCTCTCTTGAAACCACAAGAGACGAACTTACACTTCCTTTGAACCTTCACAAAGCATGACCACCTCCTTCGAATGCTTCACGAAGGATGATTCTCTTCCAGGCACTTCCTCGGATACACCAAGGATGAACAAGCTATTCCTCTGTCACCGCAGTAGCACTTCAGGACTTTGCAGACAAGAGTTTCCTTAGCTTCAACAATCTCACAGAGTTCTCAAAGAGTTCAGAGATGTTTTTCACAAGGGAAGAGTTGTTTTTGAGATCAAGAGTGAGCCATCTTATAGACTCAGCCTAATACCCTTCCATTCTTCGAAAACGGGCCATCTAACGCATTTAATCGATTAACACAAGTAATAATCGATTAAAATGAGTACAACGGCTAGTTTTTCAAATCTGAAACCCCCAACGGCTAGTGTTAATCGATTATTCTCAGGAATAATCGATTAACTAATCGATTATTATTAGCTTTAATCGATTATTACAGGGGCAATTGGGTTTTCAGTGCCAACCTTGTTTTAATCGATTAAAACTGGGTTTAATCGATTAAAATAGCTTGTGGATGATTCTCAACAGTAAATAAATCAAATATAAATTACAAGAATCAACCCTAATACATATTTGAGCACTATTACATCAACTTTGATTATTATAAAAGCTTTATAAAATACAGAGATCTTCAATTTGTCTTTATGGATCTTGACTTGTGCAAATCTGTTCATCATCAAAACTTCATCTTTGATTTTTGCTAACATTCTCCCCCTTTTTGATGATGATCAAAAATTCTTCTGAGTTTAAAGCTTTTTAATAATCTGAAACAACCACAACTTACGAAAGGAGAGATTAATAGAAAAATAAAGAAATAAAGAGTTTAAACTATCTTCTCCCCCTTTTTTATCATAAGAAAAAAAAAACATGTGCTCCCCTTAATAAAAAGAAATTATGCATAGAAGAAAAAGAAATGAACAATAACTTTTTATTGAATTTAAAAAAAAAATGCATACAATCATAAAGATAAACAACAAAACAAACAAAGAGGATCTAGAAATCATCACTTGCGTCACTATTAAAGTGACGCTCGAATCCTGAAATCCTAGTGTCTAGATGCCTGAGATGAGTACATATTTCTTCGTGGCGAGTGTTTTGAATGTTCATCATCTCATTTTGAGGCGAGCCATCTCAGTCATTTGTCTAGATAAACTCTCTAGCTATATTCCTCATGCACATGAGATGGGCCAGCAACATGTGTGGGGTCAGGCATGGGGATATCCGCAGCTTCGTCTTCATTTTCTTGCCCACCAATGGCATCCTCAGGGTGGATGTAGGAGAGTCCTTGTTTGATAAAACCCATTTGCCTCAGGGAGTTATCTCCAACCTTATGACCCGGAAGGACAGTCTCATGATGTTCATTTGTGACATCTACTCCTTTGTACTCACAAATTTGGGAAACAAGAAGAGGATATGGAAGAGGTGCAACATCTAACCTTTTGGCCTTGAACATTATTGTCTGAATCAGGTGAGGCCAATTTAGTGGAATGCTCTGAAGTATTCCATACATAATGATGAGATCAGTCTCAGAGCATTGGGCATGATTTGACCCTCTAGGGCACAAAAGCCACACAATAAGGTAATGCAAGAGGCGTTCTTCCATCTTGAGTCCACCAGCAAGGAAGAGACGAGCATTGTGTTGTCGAGGATTGCGGAGAAATGACTGGTACACCACTATCTTGTTGAATTGAGCAAAGTCATTCGGAATAATTTGAGAATTTTCTAAAACAGGGACTTTTGCTACATTTGTCCAAATGTCATTGTCCAAGACAATGTCCACACCTTTCACCCTTGTTTGGAAAACCCCATCACGAACCTTTAAATTAAAATAGAAGATGCGCACAAGATCCGGATAGAACCTTCCACGGAGTTCCATTATGTGTCGAACTCCTTGTTCAATGATGAGATTGGGAAAGGAGAAGTTGTAGGATGTATACCAAGCGAAATCAATGAATTTTTGTTTGATGAGCTTCCTTTCCTTCCAAAATTGTGAGAATGACTGTTGATCTTGCTCATCGGAAAGCCACCCTTCTATGGTAGCATCTCTTCTGCGAACATTACTCTCCGAAACTCCACTTGTTTTTCTTCTCCTTCTTCTTGAAGGTTCAGCCATTGAGATGGATGGATAGCAAAGATTTTGGTGAAAGAAAGGAGAGAGCAAGAGGAATATGCTCAAGATTGGTTCAAGTATGGAAAGTGGGGACCAAGTGGGGTATAAATAGGCTCAAGAATGCTCCCCAACGTTCAGATTTTGGGATTTTGCCCGTTAATAGCCGTTGGCAATGGCTAATTTAACGAAAACTGCAACATTTTTTTCGAAAAAGAAACAGTCTGGAGCGCATTTAATCGATTAAAATGAATTTTAATCGATTACGTAATCGATTAAAACTTGGATTAATTGATTAAACCATTCGTAAATGTATACGTAACGCTTTTAATCGATTTACACGCAGATTAAACACGGTAAGCAACGAAAAATGCAATATTAAGTCCAAGAATGCCTATTTTACTAATTCTAATATGCCTAGATCTCTTCTAAGCTCAAAAAATCTATCCTTAGGCAATGCTTTGGTGAAAATGTCCGCTAATTGATGCTTAGAATCTATGAATTCCATTTCACAATCGCCTTTTTGGACATGGTCTCTAATGAAGTGATGCCTAATTTCTATATGCTTGGTTCTAGAATGCATGATAGGATTTTTGGTAAGTTTTATAGCACTTGTGTTATCACACTTAAGCGGAATATGATCTAAATGAATAACATAGTCTTCTAATTGCTGTTTCATCCATAAGATTTGTGCACAACAACTACCCGCAACAATGTATTCAGCTTCAGTGGTTGACAAGGCTACACAGGCTTGTTTCTTAGAGTGCCAAGAGACTAAGGAACTACCTAAAAAGTGACATGTTCCACTAGTGCTTTTCCTATCTATCTTACAACCTCCATAATCAGCATCAGAAAATCCTACAAGACTAGGCTCAGCTCCTGAAGGATACCATAAACCAAAGGATGTTGTCCCCTTAAGGTATTTAAAAATGCGTTTTACTGCAGTAAGATAAGACTCTCTAGGGCTTGACTGATACCTAGCACACACACATACACTCTGCATGATATCAGGTCTACTAGCAGTAAGATATAATAGAGAGCCAATCATACCTCTGTATTTGGTCTGACTTACCTCTTTACCTGTCTCATCTTTGTCTAAGTAGCAAGATGTTCCCATGGGAGTTGATGCTTCTTTAGCATTGTCCATCTCAAACTTTTTAAGGATTTCCCTGCAATACTTGATTTGAGATATAAAGGTTCCTTCCTCCATTTGTTTGATTTGAAGTCCGAAGAAGAAAGTAAGTTCTCCCATCATTGACATCTCAAATTCTCCCTACATGGACTTAGCAAAATTCTCGCAAAGAGTTGCGTTAGATGAACCAAAAATAATATCATCTACGTATACTTGAAGAATTAGAAAATGTTTTCCAATTCTTTTAATAAATAATGTTGAATCAATTTTTCCTCTGTTGAAACCATTTTCTACAAGAAAATTGCTAAGACGTTCATACTAAGATCTAGGTGCTTGTTTTAAACCATATAGTGCTTTCTTTAATTTGTAGATGTGATTTGGTTTTTTAAAATCCTCAAAACCAGGTGGTTGTTCAACAAATACATCTTCCTTGATATAACCGTTTAGAAAAGCACTTTTAACATCCATTTGAAATAATTTAAATTTCATTATAGATGCATAAGCAAGAAGTAGGCGTATTGCCTCTAACCTGGCAACTGGAGCGTATGTCTCATCATAATCTATACCTTCTTCTTGACTATATCCTTTTGCCACAAGCCTAGCTTTATTCTTGGTGATGTTTCCTTCTTCATCCAGTTTGTTTCTGAACACCCACTTTGTTCCAATTACTTGATGAGTGTCTTTTTTGGGAATTAATTCCCACACTTGATTTCTTTCAAACTGGTTGAGTTCTTCTTACATTGCGATACACCATTTTTCATCTTGAAGGGCTTCTTTAATATTCTTTGGTTCAATCTTGAATCCTTTGTCGCACAGTTGACTTATGCTAATTAAGTTATGCCTTAGTCCTTCTACATATAGCACGTCTTTGATCATCAAGGTGTCTTTGCTTCCTATATCCCCTTTTCCAAGACTTCTTCCTTTGTTGTTGTCACCATAGGTAACACAGCCTTGTTCCTTTTCTTTAAAATTTGTGAACTTCGTCTTGTCTCCTGTCATGTGTTTTGAGCAACCACTATCGAGACACCACATGACTTTTCTTGATTTCTGTAATACCTGCAAAAAAAAAACAAACAAGCTGTTTTAGGTACCCAACTTCTTTGTATGGGTCCTTTTGGGTTAGATTCAAATTATTTAACAACCCAAACATATCTTCCACTAGAAACACCAAAACGTTTAATTCTGCATTTGTTTGAGGTATGACCTTTTCTCATGCAGTAAAAACAGGATACAACATTTGTGTTTCTGTTAATCGTTCCTTTTTCTACCCATGCTCTGCGGGTTCTATATTTATTTTTAGGAACAAATTTCATAGCAGCTTTATTTTCAGAGATTTTACTACATTCTCCAGTAGTTGTATTTACAGAAAAATATTTGAATTTTATGCAAGATTCACATTCATTATTAGCAATATATTTTTCTTTTTCATAATATAAAACTTTACTTTTCAAATTTCTGATTTCTTCTGCTTGATATAAAAATTTATTTTTCAAACTTCTGTTTTCCTCAGACAAATTTGTAAATTCAGTTTTCAAAGCATCATTTATTTTAGAGAGATTTTCAGAAGTAAACTTCAAATTTTCATTTTCTTCAAGAAGGTTGTCAAATTCAGATTTTAAATTTTTAAAATCCTTTTTCAGCTTTTTATGAGAAATATCTAATTTTTCAGATTCAATTAATAATGCAGCATAAGTTTCATCCAACTCATCTTCATCAATGTGACTATCATTATCAGAATAGTGTGAATTACTTACTTGGCTGACATTATCATCATCTGCCATCAAACAGATGTTTGCTTCTTCATCTGAGTCGCTTGAATCTGAAATGGTCTCATTGTCGTCTTCCCATGCAATGTAGGCCTTCTTTTTCTTGAAGAATCTTTTCTCCTTTTTGTCTTCACCCTTCTTTTGATTTGGGCAGTCTGCTTTTAGATGCCCCTTTTCTCCACAGCCGTAGCATCGGTAATTTGAGGAAGATACTTGATTATCTTTCTTTTCATATCTAAATCTTCCTTTACCTTTAGACTTCATGAACCTGTTTAATCTTTTGATCACAAGACTTAAATTTTCCTCTTCTTCTGAGTCTTCATCTTCCGATTTACCTTTGCTTCTTTCAACCTCCGACTTTAATGCCAAACTCTTCTTGTTTTGTTTTTGACTTTTGCTTCTTCTTCATCAAGTCTTCCAAGATCTAGTTCATGTTCCCTCAACTTTCCAAAGAGTGCCGCCATAGTCATGGTGTTGAGGTTTTGTGACTCCGAGATTGCAGTCACCTTTGGTTGCCACGACCTGTCTAAAGACTTCAAGATTTTACTGTTAAGTTCATCGGTATCAAATGACTTACCCAGTCCAATGAGATGATTGACAATGTTGGTGAAGCGTTTTTGAACGTTTGAAATTGTTTCTCCTTGCTTCATCCGGAACATTTCATACTCTTGGATTAAGGAGTTCTTCCTTGCCCTCTTTACATCATTTGTTCCTTCATGCGTCACTCTGAGTACGTCCCACATTTCTTGAGCAGTTTTGCAGACAGACACCCTGTAGAACTCATCAACAGTCAACGCTGATGCAATGATATTTCGGGCTTTTACGTCATTCTGAAATCTTTTCTTTTCTTCAGTGGTCCATTGACCACGGGGCTTTAGTTCCTGTGTATTGTTAGTAGGAACAGAAGAGCCAAACGCAATAACATCCCAAATTTCACAATCAATAGATTCAATAAATATTTGCATTCTTACCTTCCAGAATGCATAGTTCTCACCTGTGAATAGTGGGGGTCTATTGATTGATGCACCCTTTGCAAAGGTTTGATGTGATCCTGCCATTTGAATGACTATCAAAGCAAGCTCTCATGCCAATTGTTAGAATCGCTGCAACGGAATTATTAGCGTGGAACAAACCAAGAGGGGGGGGTGAATTGGTTATATACTTTTATTGTGCCTTTTATTATTTTTCTCTTAATTTTTCTTACCGGGCAGATAATTAAATATAAATGACAGAGTAAGGGAAGGAGAAAAATTGCACAGGTGATTTTATCCTGGTTCAGATCACTCGGATCCTACGTCCAGTCGCTTATCTCAAACAAGATAAACCTTTTTCACTAACACAAAACAGTTACAAATATTAATCACAAAGAAAAACAATTTGTAAGAGTTTAGAAATACCACCTCTCTTGAAACCACAAGAGACGACCTTACACTTCCTTTGAATCTTCACAAAGGATGACCACCTCCTTCGAATGCTTCACGAAGGATGATTCTCTTCCAGGCACTTCCTCGGATACACCAAGGATGAACAAGCTATTCCTCTGTCACCGCAGTAGCACTTCAGGACTTTGCAGACAAGAGTTTCCTTAGCTTCAACAATCTTACAGAGTTCTCAAAGAGTTCAGAGATGTTTTTCACAAGGGAAGAGTTGTTTTTGAGATCAAGAGTGAGCCATCTTATAGACTCAGCCTAATACCCTTCCATTCTTCGAAAACGGGCCATCTAACGCATTTAATCGATTAACACAAGTATTAATCGATTAAAATGAGTACAACGGCTAGTTTTTCAAATCTGAAACCCCCAACGGCTAGTGTTAATCGATTATTCTCAGGAATAATCGATTAACTAATCGATTATTATTAGCTTTAATCGATTATTACAGGGGTAATTGGGTTTTCAGTGCCAGCCTCGTTTTAATCGATTAAAACTGGGTTTAATCGATTAAAATAGCTTGTGGATGATTCTCAACAGTAAATAAATCAAATATAAATTACAAGAATCAACCCTAATACATATTTGAGCACTATTACATCAACTTTGATTATTATAAAAGCTTTATAAAATACAGAGATCTTCAATTTGTCTTTATGGATCTTGACTTGTGCAAATCTGTTCATCATCAAAACTTCATCTTTGATTTTTGCTAACAATATTCTCCTATGATGACCTAATTTGCGGTAGTGAGAACATTTTTTTCTCTTTATCCAAAATTGGTTTATCTATTTCATTATGGATTCGAGTAGTAATTGGTCTTCTCGATATCTTACGTCGCATTTAAGGATTTGATATGGAATTTGGACAAGTATACATTAGGGATGACAACAAGTCGGGTCGGACATGGATAGTGTCTACCCGCTACCCGATCCGCAACAAAAAAATCCACCCTCTACTTGCTCGCTACCATCGTAGATACCAATTTTAAATATATCCACGGGTATTTTAACTCCCGCTGGTATCCGTGGATACCCGCGAATATTTAAAACAATATATTTTATAAATTTTTAAAATAAAATTAAAAAATATATAACATGTAATATAAATTAAAATTAAAATTAAAATTTAATTCAATTTAACCTGATAAAATATAAATTAATTTAATTTTAATAAAATTTAACTTACTAAAATATAAATTAAATTATTATTTTTTGCGGATAACATATACTTGTGGATACGAGTAGTATAATACCCGCACTCAACCCGTTTATAACCGGATATTAAAATATCTGCTACCTGTATTTAACATATAACGATCATGGTGTATAGATGATTATGTTAGTAGAATAGCACTGTAGATGATTGATTTGTTATTAAGTTGTGTTTGCTTCCTGTGTACATATTTTATTTTTATTCGTTGTGCTATGGTAGCTTACCCATATTTGTTTGTGTTTGTGGTTGTGTGTGCCTTGCAATGATCGTATAACTTTTGGTTATATGGGAGCAGATGTTGCAGATGGTCCAGATGTATGATAGAGACGCGAGAGTGGGAAAGAGACTTGTGTTATTTAAAGTTTTTGTACTAAAAATATTAGAGACAATTAATCGAATTTATTTTATTTCCTTTTAATTTCAAAAATGTCGGTATTATATAAGTGGATTTCTGCGATGGTATTATTATTAAAAAAAATTAATATTACTTGTAATCGAGACACCCAAATATCGGGATGTTACACTACCCGCAGACAATAAATACTCATTAGTACCAACTATCTGTTAGATTTCATCCATAGATACCCGCTGGAACGAATATTTTTGCCATGCCTAGTAGACATAGACGAAGAATCTACATTTCTCAACATATGGAATTGGACTTGATGAGTATTAATGGCGTCGAGGTTTTAAACATGATTAATAAATTCCCTTATCGGTATATGTGAATATCCACAAACAACTATGACATGATGACAAGAAGGCAATTTATTTGAAAGTGATCGCAGTCACACCACTATTCTTTTAATCTTACATTATATGAAATTGGTTGATGACGATATTGGTAAGGGGTTGATATCTCTTGCATTTCAAATTCTAAATTTTCTTAATTAAAGTGATAAACATGACAAAATGGGAATTCTAAGTTTTTTTGGGATACTCATGGTCTGCTCTTAACATGGACTATGCTTTCAACCTTTGTTCAACAAATATTTTTTTGTGTTAGTGTACAAATAACACTTAATCGTTGTCAATACCCAATTTCGCCCGGGTAAATAAAATTCATCACAAAAATAAATAAAAAAAACAAAAGAATAAAAAGAAATATATTATTTGTTTTACTATTTGCACCCCCAAATTAAATTTTTATTCCTTAATTCAATGGCCCAAAATAATCTTACACTTTTTTACTTCCTCACCACCCCTTTTCTCTTACCACACCCCACTCTCCACATCACCATCCACATCACCCTCCATATCACATTCCACATCATCTACCTTTTTCATTTACTTTTTCCACCTCATTTCCTTATTAATTTTTATATACCAACTTTTCTAATTATTCCACTTACACTTTTTAATTATATCTTCTTCATCAACATTATTTCACCTACTTCTCCACACACTTTTTATATTATTTCTTTCACTTATTTTCCACATTAACTTTTATCATTTCCTATATTTTATTTCACCTACTTTCTCCACCCACTTTTTATATTATTTCTTTCACTTATTTTCCACATTAACTTTTACTATTTCCTAATTTTATTTCACCTACTTTCTCCACCTACTTTTTATATTATTTCTTTCACTTATTTTCTACATTAACTTTTACTATTATTTACTATATTTTATTTCACCTACTTTCTCCACCCACTTTTTATATTATTTCTTTAACTTAATTTTATTTCACCTAATCTCTCCACCAACTTTTTATATTATTTCTTTTACTTATTTTTCACTTTAACTTTCTTTATTTTCCACTCATTTTTAAAAAAATTATATTTTATTTAATACTCTCTCCATCCTTAACTCTATAAATACCCACATTCTCTTCACTCCTAAAACACACACAATTACATAATATTCGTCTCTTCTCTCTCAAAATCTCTTTATTTCATCCCAAAACTCTACTTCATTTTTCTCTCACATTTTACTATTTCCTAATCCCTCTATACATAGTAAATCCCATACTACATTTCTACTATAAATTCATCTTCTTCACCATCAATCTATCTCTTCTCACAACTTATTACAAGCAAAGTCTTGTTTCATCTTTCAAATCTTCAACAAGGTACACATCTCCTTTTCATTCTATTTATATGCATTTTGATCATTTTTTTTAGTTTATAAATTTATCCTATTTTCTACCACAATTTTATCCTATGCTTTTTCACATTTTTATGTCATAGATATTTCAACTCACCTCTCTTTCTTAATAAAAAGAAAATAAAAAAAATATAAAACTTTAAAAAACATGTAATGATATAAATATCCATATGAGTACTCGTGCGATCGTATGCATCAGCCTAGTACTCATTACCCGAAATATAAAATAAACAAAAAAAGCCGTATGAGTACTCGTGCGATCGTACGCATCAGCCTAGTACTCATTATGCAAAAAATTAAAAAAATAAGAAAAAAGTTGTGTGAGTGCTCATGCGATCGTACACATCAGCCTAGTGCTCATTACGCAAAAATCTAAATAATAGATCAAAATCCCGAAAAAATATTTTAAAGGTTAAGTACATGTGCGATCGCTCGCATCGTCCTTGTGCTAAAAACCTTTTCTTCTTTCTCAAATATAATTATAAGGGTTAAGCACATGTGTGATCGCTCGCATCGTCCTTGTGCTAAAAAAACCTTTTCACCTTCTTTTTCTCAAAAAATACCAAAAAAATATAAAATCTTCAAAAACTAAAAACATCCACAAACAACAAACAATTTCTCAGCCAGAACTACGTGATCCTTGATTCTCCATCAAAAGTGGAGATACGTAGGAGCAAGGCTAGTCCTTGTCAGGTTCACTTCTCCAAAAATCCAAAATTATCCATAATCAATTTCTCAAACAATTCCTGAAACAAAATTTTCAAGCAGTTTCCAAAAGAACTACGTAATCCTGATTTCTCATTTTAATGAGAATACGTAGGAGAAGGGTTAATCCTTGTCGAGCACAAAAAACTAAAAAATATATTTTGTTTCTTTAGAGTTTTTTATTTTAGGGGATAGTTAAACATTTTGAAAACCACATCATATCCGCGTATTTAGTTAAAGGTACTGCCTTAGGGCATGCGTTGTAGGGTGCTAATACCTTCCCTACACATAACCGACTCCTAAACTTAGAATATGTTTTTTTTCCTAGACCATGCCTTATCATTTTATGGTTTTTCCGTAGTTTTCCAAAATAAATTATGGTAGCGACTCAAATCTCTTTTTCAAACCGGTTTCTTTTTTGGGTCGTCGTCCCGTCGTGATTCTGGTTGCGACAATCGTCCCACAAGACAAGTCAACACTACTATAGAAAAGGTGTATCACGACAATTAAAAGAATCTTACCTCTATGGAATCTTCCATGCCACGTCCATATTGTATAATTCTTCAAAAATTCATCGTGCAAAAGATGTTCTCTAATTTCAGCAATATCTAATCTTCTTCCATTTAAACAATTCACAAAAGGACACCTCATCCTTACTTTGTTTTCTACAGTACCAACATTACATTGAGCAAACTATACAAACTATTTCACCCCTTTATCGTAATCATCACTTATATGTGGTAAATTGATCCAACTTCGATCCATATATATGTTTTTGTAAATACATTATCGAAATTAGTTTTTTATCAATGCATATTTAAAGATTGCTCAATGAAATATAGCAAGATAAAAAAACAATAAATAATATTTATTGGGGGTCAGACACTGCTAGACTCAATACCAACATGTTCAACTAATCTAACTAGAAATTTTGCATTCAATAAATCAAATATCTCTAAATAATAAAATTAATCAAATATCTCTAAATCATATACATATCTAAATCATATATAATTTATAAATAACAAATACTAATAAAGTATAATTTTATAAAAATAATCACTAATAAAAAATAAAGAATTAAAAACAATAGAAAAAATCTTGCTTGGAATGAAGATGAAAGGAATGAAGATGAAGACAGCGACAGCAGACAGAGAGGAAGGAGAATGCTCAACTATAACGGTGAATAGCTCTTGAACAAACGAAGACAAATGAATGGTTCACGAAATGACCAATGATAGAGAACACTATGTGAAACCGTAGAGGCGTGGGGAATGGGTGTAAGGCGAATAAAACAATGGTGTGAGAAAACAGTGAAGTTTTAGTAGTGCGAAGAGGGCGACGACAAACTGATGGAATACCCCTAATCATGGCCCAAGCATTTTCAAGAAGAAGCTAGAATCATCTGTGCAAGGTGAAGCAAGCTCTTTCTCATAGGTCATCATGAAGGTTGAAGAGTAATGTAGGTTTATTTAGGCCTTGTATTTGGTATGTAGTGTAGGTTTGATTAAGGCTTGTATTAAGACCTAAGTAGCATAGGATTTTCCCTGAGTTAGATATCCAAACCAAGTGGAAAGTGTGTGCCATGTGTCATGCTTCCATAGGAGATGATTTGCTTTTTAAAAGGTAGCCACATGACACCCTAGGAGTAGAGAGGATTTCTTTTTGGTAGTGACCACATGTCCCTCCACCATTGGAGAGGATTTACTTTTAGTAGTGGCCACATGACACTCTATGAATGGAGAGGATTGTGTTTTGTGAGTGGTCACATGTCCTCCAATCATTTGAGAGGATAAAAGGCCTCATCTTTTGCCAATGAGAGCAAAGGTGGGAGATCATTTTTAGTGTTAGAGGGAGACACCCTTGGCCAATAAATAGATATGTCTCCACCCTTGTATTTAATCTTGAAATTAAATAATGTTATGTTGCAACTTGTAGCCTCATTCTTCCTTGATCAAGAATAGAACAACCCTAGAAGCCCTTCTAGTCACCTACCTCATGGAGTTGTCCTAACCTCTCCTTGAACCTTCAAATTACACACCATCATCATCCTACCACTAAAATCTTTGAGCCTATCACCACACCACCATCATTTACACATCATATCACCCTTTTCTCACCCATTTCCACAACCATATCCACATAGGAACCATCTTCTTGCTTCTTCCTAAACTTTGGCCCAACCTAACTCAAGGAGGTTGCCATTACAAACAGAGCAACAAACAATGTAAAAAGGGTGAAGAAACAATGAAGAAAGGGTGGTGGTGCAGACGGTGAGAAGACCAGAGAAAAACTATGCATGTATGAGGGCATGAAATGACAAAACTTGTTAACCCTCGTTAGCAATTTCACGATGATTAATTGACCAAACTGTCATAATTTTTTGTTCCACGATAATTCTAGGTCAAACTGTTATGATTTTTTAAACTTCCACAATAAGTTCTAAAAAAACCGTCATGATTTTACTTTTTCAAAAGTTTAATTGTTCTATATTTACAAACATATCACTGTATTTAGGTTTCACTACGTTAACACTGTAAATATCGTAAATCAACGTCATTGAAGGCACTTTTTTGCACTATGCAAGAATTGAGACATATCTTATGGCCTTTGCAGATCCAAAATATTCAAAAATTTATTTATAAAATTGTATCTTAAGATCATCTCCACAAAATAGATCTAACATCCTATAGGTAACATGCAGTAAATTTATAATAGAATGAGATCACACAAACTCTCGTAGATCATCTTTTTAACTAAGTGATAAAAGAAAAACGATATAACTTCTTAAAGCTTAAGAGATAATTAATATAAAATCAATCACTTTTTAATAATTTGTTAATATGTACATATTAATTTATATTTTATATATTTCAAGGAGTATTGATTTTTATGTACATATTAAATTGTGGTGGATTTTCTCTTAGTGTTTTATGTCACCTAAAAAGCAATAGAAAATGTTATCGAAATTTTGTGAAATATATAAAAAAATATTGATTAAGATTTATAAGCAATAAATTAAAAAAAAAAAAAATATATATATATATATATATATATATATATATATATATATATATATATATTCTTCAACCTTTATTAAAAACAATGTAAATTTACATTTATGATAACAAAATTTAACTTAAATAAGTCATGGATAAAACGTAAATATTGATTGAAATTGAATTAATTCAACATATATATACATTTAATAATCGTAAAGATTTCCTGTAATGTCATATTGGCCTCTAATAACAATAGTTGCTGGCAAACAAAACTCTTCTATTCTTGTATCTATACAACAAACTAGAGTTGCATTTTAATTTTCAAACCTGGTATGATATTTTTCAAAGATTATGATAACTTCAATTACTTTATATTTGTCATGTAGGGTTATTTGATATTTAGATAAGTTAATAATGGTAAGATTATTATTATAATAAGATGACAACAAATCAAGAAAACTCTAATTACTTTGTAATCAGAATATGACAAAATTATATTTATTAAATTTGACATTATTATAGATAAACTTTCAAGAAAAGTATCTAAATAACTTATAATTCAGTATCACATTTTTAAATCAATGATCTTTCTTATTCTTTCTCTTATACTCGGCATCTTTCTCTTGAGCCCCACCCTCTTTCTCACGAGGTGCAACAGTACTGCATAATTGAAAAATATATATATTATACATTAAAATAAAAAAAGGAAAACAAAAGAAAATTAATACCAAAAAAACATAAGAAAACAATACCTTGATTGTCCTGGGTGAGAAGAACCAGCGACAACATCATCCTACAAGAGATTCACATAACATCATGCAGAGAAGAAAGTTGAGGTTGAATAAGAATTAATAAGTTTATGTTCTCTTTGGATTTTTTGTTGTGATAATTATCTATTGTGTTTCCAAAGTATATTAATTTCAATATATTAATAAAAATTAAGATTAAATATGTTTTGTATTTTCACACTCTTGAAAAATCATGTTTCAATTATAAACTAAATTATATATCTATTTTGTTTTTATACTTTATAAAAGTCATGTAAAATGCATTGTTTAATTGTATTGAAAAATTCCATTTATCAAAACATTTCACATACATATTTTATATAACTTTCATAAATAAAAAAATCGAAATAGAAACATGATTTAGTTTATAAACAAAACACAATTTTTAATATATTTTAAAACATTAAAATTATTATATTTTTGAAGGAAGAATAAATATATAAACCCAAAAGGCAAGCAGAGTGTTACCACATGTGAAGTTGATTGAAGTGAGCATTGAGCAAGCATAGTGTTTACAAAGTCTAATTCTCTTTGAACAGATTGGATTTGATTGTTCAAATTAAGAACTTGACCTAGGGCACCATGAATGGGATCATTGCCATACATGTTAGCCTCAGTTAGAATGGAATTAGCCATAACTTGTCTTTGAGATGGTTCAGCACAACGCATCAATCTAAGCAAATTGGCCAAACCAAAAAGCCTGCAAGCATTCTCAAAATCCATTCCTCTATTACTCGGAAAATACTGACCAAATTGACAGCTACCATCGTGACGTTTATGTTGATACCTACACAACACACATGCATGGTTTCTATGTTCTTCACTCATTCTTTTTGCAGAAAGATGCAGATATGGATATCAATCAATGTTCTTTCTGCTATCCTTTTTCATTCCTTATGAATACAAAACCTCAAACATACCCAATTTATACACACCAGCAAAGGTCTTTGGTCAAACTCAGTTTATTATTTTCTGTATGTGTGACGATTTATTAAATAAAATATTCTATAGATGAACCCTTGGTTTGATGATTTTAAGATTTTGGTCAAACCGTATTTATTATTTTTAGAACTTATTAAATAAAATATTGTATATGCATCCCACGTTACAAAATGCAAAGACTTCTTTTTAATGTTATAATTTATTTAATACTTAAATATACTTTTTTCAAAGATAATTAAATGTTTACTATCTTGGAATTCGCAAACTATTGTTTGCAAATATATCAAGATTACTACAGTTAAGAGTTTTTATTTTATTAAAAAAGTATGCAAAAAGATAATTATAGAAATTTAAATTGTAAATTGATTTGAAATTTTCACATTGAATGGACAAAATATAAGTATATATGAGTGGAAAATTTTTAAAATTGATTGCGTTACAAGTTTAAGTTAAAAGGAATATCATAGTTTTTCATATATGTCTATTTGCAACTCGTTGATGTCATTTTTTTTAATGTCTATTCTTAGAAAACTCAAAAGTGGTATAAAACTAAAATTGTCTTAGTATCAACTTAAACACGAAAACACGCGATGATAAAAAAAATTATCATCATTAAAATATTCATGATTAACAAGAAAAATGTTTTTGTTTGAGAGTGAGATACCAAATGTAAAAAGAACTCACTTAAGGAAGATATCTTTAATGACTTGAAAATTTTACATTAAATAAAACTGAATAAGATGATCAATATATAACTAGAAGAACTCATCAAGAAATTTCTTCGTGAATGAGTGATACCAAAATTTAATTTATAATGGTTTAATATTAATGTTTAAAGGTCGCTTGGTTGAAAAATAAAAATTCCAACATGTAATATAGATTTCTTGAAACTTCTACATTTTGCTATATATGACCTATTTAACTGAATATTTAAAGAAATTAGCTTAACTCAGTTAAGTACTTGATATTATTGATCTTGATCTAAGTTTCCTTATGAAGTAGTAAAGGAATTGATATTTAAGGATAAAATTTAGAAGGTAATTATTATAATGGTTAATTACATATGACAATAAGATAAGTGGAGGCATGAGTAAATGAAATTAATTACACTCAATATCAACATTTAATGTTTTATATTAACAACTTAATTAATTTAACGGACCATAGATGCACATAATAATTTCTCTTATGAAAAGTGTAACTCCAATTAAATGAATTTCTCTCCATTTCAACTTTTCATCCTAATTTATATTAATAGTTTATATAGTTTATTTTTACTTTTTATTTGTGTTAAGTTTTGTGAATAAATAAACTCTTCTATAGTTTTTATTTTGTTTAATCCACAAGTTTATTTTGTTTGTAGCGTTAGTTATTTTGTGCTTGTTTTATCTTTAATATATATATTCTAGTGCGTGAAATAAATGAATAAAAAAACAATCTAATGGAGAAAAACAAGTTGGATTTTAAAAAAGCATGATTAGACAAAAAAAAACCATTTTGAGTCAAATACTCGCATTGGACGACACTAGAATCACACCTAACGCTACAACACACATAGAGAAATTAGAGCTGAAGGGGGTGTTGAGATTGTTGATAGGAGGAACACTAGTTTAGCTAAACCCATAATCTCAGTAATATCTGAGTTTTTGATGATAACAACACATAATTAATAACAGATGTGTTTTATGTGTTACATGTTCTATGCTTACATGTTATATGCGTATATGAGAACATGATTGTGTTGTTGTTGTGTTGTTCATTGCATTTCACTATGTTATATATGTGATTTTATACATGAATGCATGACACATGTTTTTGGATGGAAAAACCACAAGCACTAATGTTGAACTTTAATTGTTTGGCAAAACAACCGTTTGCAATCGATTACATTATTGGGTGAATCGATTAAAACTCGTGTATTTGCATAAACTTTTTTCAAGTGTGCTGTGAGAGTTTTTCAAAGAGAAAACTTTTCAAAACTTTGCATAACATTGTTGCATAATCGATTGCATGCGATATGTATTCGGTTAAGTTTGTTACTGTTTTGAAATTTGTTAATGTTTGATATAACTGTTACAACGACTATATTTTTAAATGTGTTGACCAAGCATAGGAACCACCATTGGGCAGTGTAAACAAGCATCAAATGCTTGTCTGGATTGTCGAATGAGCAACCAGCTCGTTGAGTGAGTACAACAACTCAACGGGCATTTTGACTAATTCTACCTGCAATGGTTGGATTGTTGAGCGACCAAATGACTATAAATCAAATGCAAGTCAAATAACATCGATTTTTAGATCTTGTTGAATAAGAATAGAGTGTTATGCAAGAGTATCGATAATATTACGTGAAATAAGATATTTAATCATATTTTTATGAAAGTTTCGGAACCTTTCTCCATTTTCTTCCATTTTTATAACTTGACTTCACTTTGAGTACTTAGGAAGAGATTGGAAGTGGAAACGCGAATGGGAGGTACAGTTGAATGGGAGGCACAATAGAAACTTTAAAACCCTCTTTCAAACATCGATGTGTGCCCATATAGTGTGTCATTTCAATAATTTATGCCTTCAAATAAGCGAAAATTTCTTCCAAAATTTATTGCCCACAAATAAGCCAGAAATAGTGCCCAAATAGTGTGTCATTTCTTTAGTCTTAGCCCCACTACAAACGAAAGACGAATATAGTGAACATGGATTCAGTGACCAATTTAGGACTTTAGTGGCAGCAAGGTAAATTAGTGTAAGTTAAATTCTAATAAATTCTATAGTTGTAAACCACATTTTATGTTATTTTAATTGGTTTCTTTTTGTGCTATTTGTAGGAAAAGATTCAATCATATGAATCTAACATCATCATTATCCCTATTAAAAGAAATACCAAATAGTGATTCTTAGCTTGTGCTTAAGGAATCTTTGAACATTGTAGATATGTTTTAGGTTTGGGATTTTGCTCATCCAAAATGTAGATCAAATGCTCATTCATACAGCGGAACATCTTCAGGATTTCATTCTTATACACACTCATAAATCAGGTTAATAGAATTTTAGTTCTAATGATATTTACCTGTTTTACTTATTAAAAGTGAGACATATGTAGTGAGACATATATATATATATATATATATATATATATATATATATATATATATATATATATATATATATAACATGGTTGTCATCTTTGAAAAAACAATTGGTTTCTTAAAACAAACCTTCATAATAAATCTAATATAATACAGCAAATCGTTCTATCAACAAACAGAAATCTCTTAAATAAATCTTGATTTATTTTATCTAATCTCAAATTCTTACCATTTGTGAAAATCATAACTAAAAAGTATATTGTTTTTTGTTATCCTAAAAACCACAAAGGACCTATAAATTACAGTACAAATTAAATCTATGTACACACTTGTGAATGGTCCGAGCTATCCCATGAGCTTCCAAGATTGGACGTTATGTAGTGTACCAAAGCCTTGCTTATGTAATGTACCAAAGCTTCATTGGAATGGTAATCCGTTGAAGGGCTTTTATTATGGTAACGTTCGGAAATATTGGCTCAACCACGCATCAAGGTGATGCAATGACACCAATGGAGTCACTGGATGAACTCCAAGATGCCCCAACAGGTTCCCATACACATCATACTGTTTCAACAAAAAAAAAAAGTTGTTAGTTTTGCTGTGTCACTGTTAACTAACTCATAAAATATTTAGCAAAATGTTTCCCTATCAAATAATATAATATCTTCCTATGTAATCAAATCATATACCTAAAAAGGTATGCAAAATGTTAAAATATAATCATTGTATAGTATGCCGTACCACGTATTGATTAATTGGAACTCAGTAGTGAAGGGTCTAAGCTTCTTGCACTATTAAGATGTCAGATAACAAAATTATTGTAGCTTTGAAATGAAACTCCAGTTAAGGCAAATTACATGCAAATTAATATTGTTAAAATGCAAGTACTCTCCAGTTAAGCACATTACAGACATGCACTTTTGACTTGAGAAAGAAATGTGCATTTGCACTGGACACAATTTTTTTTGATATTTTATATTGATTTAAATGTAATTGACTATTAATATGAATAGGTTTAATCCTTTACTACATCCCTATTTATGTACGAATGTCTCAATTGGATCCTCGTTTTTTAAAGTGTATCAAAATGGTCCTTAATTTTGAAAATTGATATCAATTGAGTCCTTTCCGTTAAGTTGGCTGGACGACGTTAAAAAAATTGATGAGTGGATGCTGAGATGACGAACGGACGCTCGTCCACCAACGAACGAACGCTCGTCCATCAGCGAACGAACGCTCGTCGACCACCGAACGAACGGTCGTCCAGTGTGGAACGAACGGTCGTCTAGCAGTAAGAGGTCGACGAGCGTTCGTTCTCTGGTGGACGAGCGTTCGTTCGCTGGTGGACGAGTGTCCGTTCCCTGGTGGACGAGCGTTCGTTCGTCATCTTAGCATCCACTCATCAATTTTTTTAACGCCGTCCAGCCAACTTAACGGAAAGGACTCAATTGATATCAATTTTCAAAATTAAGGACCATTTTGATACACTTTAAAAAACGAGGACCCAATTGAGACATTCGTACATAAATAGGGATGTAGTAAAGGATTAAACCATATGAATATTGAAATACTAGTTTTAAGATTTTTAGTTCTGTTTGGAATGGTTATATTTTCTCTATTTTTGATATCCAAACTTAAATTTGAAAACAAATATGGATTTTGAATGAAATAGTTCTTAAATTTTTATCACTATTTTAATCTTTATTTTTAAAACACACTTCCTAGTTATTGGAAATTCAATAAAACCCTTTTTATCTCTTAAAGTTATAAAGCTAATAAAACTTTTTTAGTCTACAGTTCAATCATATTAAGACTTGTTAGAAGAAATAATATAGTTAAGAATCTACTTGCTTTATTTTAACTTGTTTTGTACCTAAAATATCTTTCCATATTGCGTATCAGACTACTCTTAGAAAATAATATATCTTTTTTACATGTATAAAAGTCTAAAATAAAATGTAAGATCAACTATAACAAGCAAACATAAGAAACATTTCAGAAAAAGACAGAGGGAGAAGTACCACTTATCCGTGCGAATTCCAATCCACCACCAAACACTCGCTTCTGAAGTGACAATAAGAATTGTAATATAATATAGTATTTAAATATAATTATAATACATTATTATATTAATATAAAGTACATAATGCATTTATAGCAACCTACATAGTCCTTGACTTTATTGTCAAACTTTTATAGCATTAAAAGGTATGCTCAGTGAAGAATATCTAAACTTTCGATCAAGGCTTTATTTTTTTTTTTTTAATGAATTTTTGTTTAGTATCTTAATTAAAATGAAGTTATCATATTTCTGTATTCTTTTATAAATTTTATTTTTTTATAAATTTTTGTATAGTATTCGATTTTAAAATAACACATCAAATTTCTATATTATTAAAAGTGTATAAATAAAATATTGTCAGTCATATTAATGTGATCGTATTATTTTTTTTACTGTTCAATTTTTTTTTCTCTTATTCACATTTTCACTCTCGCTCTTTTTCCTTCCTTTTTGTTGATTAACAGAGCAAAGAATAGTTCTGACTCCAACCCATGAAGCAAAACCTCAATCTTAACCCTCTTCTTTTGCAACAATTTCAGCCAAGATTAAAAGCTTCAACTTTGGAAACTACAATTTGATAGATTTCTTACTGTATCAAGAGAAAATATGCAATCGGAGCATCTGAATGTTCACCGACATTGTAGCACAGAGAAAAGCAAACTTACAGAGAGAGAACAAAGAGAAAGTACCGTGTAAAAAAGTAAAGTCTATTATTGCTTATGGGTATCTGAAACTTATGTTTACAAAAGGTAAAGGAGTAAATATATATAGAACGAAACTAAACTAAAGGAACTAAAAGAACCAAAAGCTAACTAAAAGTAATCAGTCATTTATTGTATTCTGACAGCCCCCCTCAAGCTTGGCGTAGATGTTGATGATGCCAAGCTTGGAGTTAATGTTGTGAAAGGTAGAAGGAGGAAGAGGCTTGGTCAGAATATCAGCAAGTTGTAGTGTAGTGTGTATAGGAAGGAGTTTGATAGTGCCGTCTTGAACCTTTTCTCGAATGAGATGACAGTCAATTTCAATATGTTTCGTACGTTCGTGAAAAACTTGGTTGGTAGCAATTTTTATGGCAGACATGTTATCACAGTAGATGGTAGCAGGCTGGGAGAGCGGGAGGCGAAGGTCCTTCATAAGATGGGTGAGCCATTGAAGTTCACACACAGTTTGAGCAAGAGCGCGATACTCTGCTTCCGAGGAGCTACGTGAGACCGTTGATTGCTTTTTGGATTTCCAGGAGATAGGCGAGTTACCCAAGTAGACAATGTATCCAGTGGTTGATTTGCGGGTATCAGAACATCCAGCCCAGTCTGAATCACTGTAAGCTTGCAGAGTGAGATTGTTAGTTGCACTTAAAAGTATACCTTGACCAGGAGTCCGCTTTATATAACGCAGGATTCTGAAGGCTGCTTGATGATGGAGTTTGGTGGGGGCAGCGACATATTGGCTTAGACGATGTACAGCATAGGTTATATCTGGGCGAGTGTTGGTGAGGTAAATAAGTCTTCCGATTAAGCGTCTAAAAGCAGCGGGATCTTCAAGAGGATCACCTTCAGAGGATATTTTGGTGGAGAAATTCATTGGAGTGCTGACAGGTGCTGCATCAAGCATCCCTGTTTCTGTGAGAAGGTCCAACGCATATTTTCGCTGTGACAGAAGGATGCCCTCTTTGCTTCTAGCAACCTCGAAACCCAGAAAGTAAGATAGATTACCAAGATTCTTTATTTTAAATTGATCATCAAGCATGGTTGTAATGGTATCAATATCATGTATGTTGTTACCAGTAAGTATGATATCATCAACATAAACAAGTATTATAGTGATATTATCCCCACTATGTTTGGTAAAGAGAGAGTGGTCACCAGATGTTTGTGAAAAATTGTGAGAGAGAAGAAAAGAGGACAACTTGGCATACCACTGCCTGCTAGCTTGTTTTAAACCATAGAGGGATTTGTGGAGAAGACAAACCTGGTTTTTACCTGGGGCAGTGATCCCTGATGGCAGCTGCATATAAACTTCTTCACTTAAATCACCATGTAAGAAGGCATTGTTGACATCTAACTGTCGTAGAGGCCAATTTTGAGACGCTGCTAAAGATAAAATAAAGCGAACACTGGTTAGTTTAACTACAGGGGAAAAAGTGTCAAAGTAATCAATACCCTCCATTTGAGTGTAGCCCTTGGCAACTAGGCGAGCTTTGAATCGATCTATGGTCCCATCAGGTTTTTGTTTTGTTTTGTACACCCATTTGCACCCTATGGCCTTCTTGTTGGGGGGAAGGGTGGTGATGGTCCAGGTTTGGTTGTGCTCAAGAGCAACAATTTCTTCCTGCATAGCTTGTCGCCAATGAGCATGCTTCAAGGCCTCCTTGTAATCCTGGGGATCAACCAGACTATCTAGAGAAAAAATAAAGGCTTTATATGCAGATGATAATCTGTCAAAAGTCAAAATACTATCAATAGGGTATTTAGTGTTAGTGGTGCTATAAGAAGATATCTGGAAATCTTTTAGGTAGGCAGGAGGTTTTCTAACTCTAGTGGTTCGTCTAGGAGTATGATGTTCTTCTTCTGTACTATCCTGGATATGGTTATCAAGAATGGGCAGATTATGAGCTGGAATAATAGGGTGAATATGGTCATCATCATAAACAAATTGAGTATTATGTATAGGCAGAGAAAAGGAGAGGTCAGAAGCATCATTATGAGTGGTATTAGGAAATTCAGATTCAATAAAAATGACATTGCGAGAAATTTTAATATCATGTGTGATAAGATCATAGGTAATTAGCCTTTTGTAGTGGGATGTAGACCAAGAAATAGACTAGGTTTGGAACGGGGATCAAGTTTCTTCCTATTGGCTTGAAGGGTACTAACATAGCAAAGACAACCAAAAACTTTTAATCTAGAAAAATCAAAATCTTTCTGATATAACATGTCATGTGGTGAGCTATTATTAAGAAAAGGGGTAGGCATGATGTTAATAAGCAAAGCAGCATAGTTAAGAGCATAGGTCCAAAAATGAATGGGAGTTTTGGAATGAAAAAGTAAAGCTCTAGTTACATTTAAAAGATGTTGATGTTTCCTCTCAACTATACCATTTTGTTGAGGGGTTTCAATGCAAGATGTTTGATGAATAATGCCTTCTAAATTGAACAATTCTGTCATAGCAAACTCATTTCCATTATCAGACCTAATGGTCTTGATGCTGACTTTGAATTGGTTTTTAACATATGCAATAAAATGAACAATATGTTGGCGAGTTTCAGATTTGCTTTTCATTAAATGAATCCAAGTGTATCTAGTACAATCATCCACTATGGTTAGAAAATATCTATGAGAGTGCAGTGAAGGATTGGAACAAGGTCCCCAAATATCAATGTGAATAAGATCAAAAGCATTTAAGGAATGAGAGGTACTATGAGAAAATGGCAACCTTTTTTGTTTGGCAGTATGACATGCATTACAATTATCAGTTCTTGAGTCTATGTAGCTATGCTTTTGTTTTAAAATTTCTAATCTGCTATCAGATAAATGGCCTAGGCGATTGTGCCAAATATTTTTACATGCCGATCTAGGTATATGATGTTTTTCAGCAGAATGAACAAATCTGGGTGTAGTGTGGATAGGGCCACGAAAGATGTACAGTCCTCCATGTATCTCAACTGAACCAATCTTGTTGTTGGTTGTCAAATCCTGAATGAAACAGGTTGAGTTAGTAAATATAATGCACAAATGATTGTGTGCAACCAATTTAGATATGGAAATGAGATTATAGCAGAAATCTGGAATAAAAAGAACATCTTTGAGAAGAATTTTTTCACTGATTTTAACAGTTCCTTTATAAGTGGCTGTGGTTTTCATGCCATTAGGAAGGTTAATGGTTACAGGAGTAATCTTTTCATGAGAATATAAGTGAATAAGAGAGGAGACAACATGATCTGTTGCGCCAGAGTCCAAGATCCAGGAGATAATACCTTGGTCTTCATGTGAATTAAGGTTAAAAGTGGTTGTACCTGAATTAGTAGAGTTAGAGATCATGGAACTGATTTGGCTGGATGATGTTGCTCCTGTATCATTAGGATGTTTGATAAGAGCCATGAGAGCTTGGTATTGTTGTTGAGTCAAACGAACTTCTGGATTGAGGGCCTCCCCAAGATCATCATTTTTGGTGTCTTGATTGTTGGTCAGAAGAGTCTTGCCATTATGAAATTTATGACCAGGAGGAAATCCGTGTTTCCTGTAGCAGACGTCGATGGTGTGGCCATTTTTCCCACAATGGGAGCAAGTCTTTCTTCCAGTAGAATTTCTGTTATTGGGGAAGCCATGTTTCTTGAAGCAAACAGAATCTGTGTGGCCATTCTTGCCACAATAAGAACAAACAGAGGTACTAACAGCGACAACACTTTTTATTTCTAATCCATTAAGAAAGGTATTATTCATGACTTGCCTTTCTTGCTGCACAACATATGAAAAAATTTTCGAAATAGGAGGTATAGGGTCCATCAACAAAACATGAGATTGGATATTACCATATTGTTCGTTCAAACCACGGAGAAACTGTAAGACCCGATCCTCCTGCTTTCTTTGTGAGAGAATGGAAACCAATTTGCAAGAACATCTAACTTCACAGCAGCAAACTAGTTTAGGACGAAAACACTCAAGCTCATCCCATATAACGCGAAGTTTGGTGAAAAACGCAGTCACAGTACTGTCTCCTTGTTTCAAAGTCGCTGCTTGATTTTGTAATTCAGAAATACGTAGGAGGTCTCCTTGAAAGAATCTTGATTTTAGATCATCCCAAATGGCTTGGGCACTATCCATCCAGAGAATGCTATGGCGGATGTCTGGAGAAACGGAATGAACCAACCATGAGACCACCATATTATTGCATCTTTTCCAGGCATCGTAAATGCTGTCTTCCTTTTGCGGTTGTTCAGTGGTTCCATCAACAAATTGGATTTTGTTCTTGGCGCTTAGGGCAGTGAGGATTGACTTGCTCCAAGCATGGTAGTTGGTAGATTCAAGCAGAGGGGGAACCAGTGGGACAACAGGGCTTTCACTTGGATGGAGGTAGAGAAAGCTAGAGTATTGGGTATGATCGTCGGCCATTGTGCAAGAAGCCTGTGAAGAAGTGAACCAAGAAAACAGAAAGAAGACCAAGAAAAGAAAAGAAAATAAAGAAAAGAAAGAGTCAGAGTGGCGCAACAGAGCTCTTCAAATGAAGAGCTCTGATACCATCAAGAGAAAATATGCAATCGGAGCATCTGAATGTTCACCGACATTGTAGCACAGAGAAAAGCAAACTTACAGAGAGAGAACAAAGAGAAAGTACCGTGTAAAAAAGTAAAGTCTATTATTGCTTATGGGTATCTGAAACTTATGTTTACAAAAGGTAAAGGAGTAAATATATATAGAACGAAACTAAACTAAAGGAACTAAAAGAACCAAAAGCTAACTAAAAGTAATCAGTCATTTATTGTATTCTGACACTGTAGCTATTTCAAGAGTTGTTGATCACAGATCACAAGCGTGAAACTTTCAATTTCATCCTATGATTGTAAGAACTCATTTTCAGAAATAAAAACGCAACCAGAAAAAACATTTTTAGTTCCACTCAAAACAGGGTTGTAGCTTGTAAAAGGATCATATGAAAACATGAATACTTACAGATAATTTATTACAACAGAAGAGATATTCTAAAATAATCTTGGCACTCGAGACTGATTATACAATTACTGTCAAAACTATTTTGTCATGAGTGACAAAAAATGCTTTAGTAAAATAGTACAGAAAATTTGTCAAACTGATATCTGGCTTACTGGTTTAACAAGATGATTCAATGAATTCTATTCTTATGTATTATGTTACCTTTCACATATTCCACAATAAAAGCAATATAAGTGTATTTGTAAGTATTAGCGACAAAAGATAACAAGATTCAACCATTTTTTTCAAATCGTTTCTGATAGTCTTGCTACTTTCAAAAAGATCACATGCTTCACAGCAAATTAAAGCACCTCCTTAAAAAGTATGGAATTATGATCCAACCAAATGCACCAAAGTGTAGCATAAATTGTATGTCGCTAAAGCCAATAATCAAGAGTGATTTCCAGCACCAACTCCACACCGAAACCTCCTCTCGAACTAGTTAATCAAATTATTGAATTATGAAAACAAGCTTGTCTATAATTTATGCCAAAGAAATCTAAGCTAAACAGTCTACGCAAGACCATTTATAATTAATTATAATTGCGTTAGATTTAAAAGCGTAATTAACCATTACAGTATTAATGAAATCCCCATACCTCATCCTCACTAAAACCTTGTCCACCCTTTGGTGTAAACAACATATCTCCAGTGGCTAGTTCAAAAGCAATGCAAGCAAAAGACCACATGTCAACAAGGAAAGAATAGCCAGATATCAGTACAACTTCAGGTGCTCTGTACTGTCTTGTTTGTATTTCTTCTGCAAACTGCTTCTCATCCCAACAAGCATTTCCAAAATCTACTATCTTGCATAGCATCTCACATCAATCCCATTAATGTTTCTATCGGTCTCTGCAACATCTTCTGTTCCTCCCATTGACCCTCTCCTTTCGGATATCTTAGCGACTGCCGACCTTGATCTCCTTTTCAACCTTTTCTCAACAAGACTTGATACTCCACCATTTGTGTTTCCCTCAGGTCGCTCTAGAATTGGAGAGAGTCCAGATCTTAAAGGGTCTTTGGCAGGATCAATGGTTGAACATAGAAGAATGTTTTCAGGTTTTAGGTCAGAGTGGATTATACCAAGATCAGTATGCAAGTAGTCCAAACCAATTAAAACGCATTTGCAAATCTCTCTAACTTTATTCAATGGAAGGCCTTTGTAACGGTTATATTTGATCAAGCGAAGCAAACTATCGCCAAGAAACTCTAGGACCATGCAAAGATGCTGCCCATTTGGACCAGTGTGCTTAAAGTTGTCAATCAATTGAATCACAAATTTTGAATTTGATAGGTCATGGTCAACAATGGATGAAAGAATATCAATCTCATGAAGGGGCAGCCTGAACAAACTCGGTGGCACTTTTCTGGATCTTGAGAGCAACAAATGACTGAAAACTACGATCTAAAAATTAGATAAAATTGGAAAGAGTGAGGACAGAGTGATTGAAGTTGAAAGGATGAGAGAGGAGCAAAGAGCGAGTGTGGAAGTGAAGGCGTATGGCACGAGAGAGAGAAAAAGCTGAACAAGAGAAAGAAAAAGCTGGACAGAGGAGAGAAGAGAAAAAGTACAGCCACATTAGCATGGACTTAACGCTGTTGCTGTCAATTTAACGGACAAGACCTTATTCATACAATTTTCTTAACATAGGGACCCAATGTTAGATTTCTAATTAGGAAGCTCAACCACAATGCACTCTCACACAAACAGAACACCAGAAAGAATGAAAGAATTCTGTTATTCACAAGTAATCACAATGTACAGTGAATATCACGAGAGCACAACCTTTCTCAACAAAGTTCCAAGAACCTATTATGTATCTTACAATCACCAAAAGTCCTCTACCCTTTTCTAATAGAGGTATTTATAATACCAGCTTTTCCCCGCCCACTTACTAACAGCTACTTAACCATTAAGACAGTTAAGTCACCTAGTTCTCTCCCTCCTCCTGTAAACTAACCAAGGTCTATCATTACCCACCGCCCCATGTTCAACCTTGTCCTCAAGGTTGAATTCTAGGTATTGATCACGTATGGTAATGACATCCTCCCATGTTGCTCCATCACGGCCTCCTTCTTGCCACTCAACCAACACTTGTGGAACTTCCTCGTCTCCTCTTTTGATTTGTCTTCGTTCAAGAACATTAGTAGGCCAATAAGATGGCCCTTCCCCCTGTAGATCTTCAGGCAGCTCTTTCTCTATAGTCCTATCTCCCACAGCCTTCTTCAATTGGGAAGCATGGAAAACCGGGTTTATACGAGCTGATGTTGGTAGCTGGAGTTTATAAGTCACTTTCCCCACCTCTTGTTCAACCTGGTACGACCCATAATATCGTGTTGCCAGCTTAGTGCCATAAGTTCTTTCTCGTATGTTTGTCTATGTGGCCTAATCTTGAGATATACCCAATCTCCCTCTTCAATATTTGCTGCCCTCCTTTTCTTATTGGCTTGTCTGACCATGAGCTATTGTCCCGTACTAAATGAAACTTCAATTGTTTCAAAGCTTCGTCTCGTGTATGTAATTCTTGAGCAACTGCTTCCACCGCCGTTTCCCCTGGGATAAACCTGTGTAATGATGGGAGCTGTCGGCCATAAACCACCTCGAAAGGAGTACATTTCGCAGCTCCTTGGAAACTGGTGTTATACCAGTATTCCGCCCAGGGTAAAATCCAACTCCACCCCTTCGGTTGTTCCGAACAAAAGCAACGTAAATATCCCTCCAGAACTCTGTTTAATACTTCTGTCTGCCCATCTGTTTTCGGATGGTAAGTCGTGCTCATTTGTAGCTGAGTTCCTTGTCTCTTGAATAATTCCTTCCAGAAAATACTCAGAAACAAAGGGTCGCGGTCACTTACCACCGAAGCTGGTATTCCATTTAATCGGACCACTTCCCTTATGAACACATCAGCTATGGTGCGTGCCGAATATGGGTGTTTCAGTGGCACGAAATGGTCATATTTGCTTAGGCGATCTACTAGTACCATCCATGCATCATACCCATTCGACTTCGGTAGTTTAACTATGAAATCCATGCTGATTTCTTTCCACATAGCATTAGGAATAGGTAGTGGCTGCAACAGACCCTGAGGAGAAGACGTGAGGTACTTATGCTGCTGACACACCAAGCAACCCGCCACATAATCTGTCACCGTCTTTTCCATTTCCACCCAGTAAAGTGACTAAGCCACCCTCCTATAGGTTCTGTATATCCCCGAATGTCCCCCAGTCTGGGTTAGCTGGAACTCAGCCAGAAGTTTTGGAATCCACGTTGACTGAGCTGATACCACCAACCTCCCTTTGTAATGCAGCCTCTCATTTTCTAGCGTGAAAGAAGGATGTGAGTCTGGGTCTTTCTTGATGTCCTCCACTATCTTCCTCATATAAGCATCCTCCTCTACCTCCTTCATCACCTCTTCAAAACTCTGCCAGTAGGGTTTGGACAGCACCTTCAGTTCTTTTTCCCCTTCCTCCAATTCCTCCATTCTCTTGGACAAGGCATCTGCTGCTCTGTTAGTCTTGTCAGCTTTATAAACTATTTTGAAATCATACCCAAGTAGTTTGGCCAGACAATTCTGCTGGTTTTGGGTCGTGATTCTCTGCTCCAACAAATGCCGCAAGCTTTTTTGGTCGGTGTTCACTACAAACCGCTGTCCCAACAAGTAAGGTCGCCAATGTTGTATGGCCATCAGCAGTGCCATAAGTTCTTTCTCGTAGATCGATTTGTTTAATGATCCAGCAGATAAAGCTTTGCTAAAGTACGCGATAGGCCTCTTGTCCTGTATCAAGACCGCCCCGACTCCTCCTCCCGAGGCATCACATTCTATGTGGAATGGCTTCTCAAAATCTGGTAACATCAGTACGGGTGTTGTGGTTACTACTTCCTTCAATCGTCTCATCACCTCTTCTACCCTCTCATTCCACTTGTACTCCCCTTTCTTCAATAATTCCGTCAAAGGTTTAGCCACTTTGCCATAGTCTTTGACGAACCGACGGTAATATCCCGTCAACCCAAGGAACCCTCTCAATGCCTTCACATTCCTCGGCCTTTCCCATTCTACCACTGCTTTAACTTTTCCTGGATCCATCTCTACCTGCTTCTTTGAGATCAAGTGGCCTAAGTACCCGATCTGGACTCTTCCAAATTCGCTTTTCTTTTAATTGGTGACCCAGCAGTTCTCCTCTAACCTCCCCAGCATCATCCCTACATGTTTCATATGCTCGCTCAGCCCATGTTTGACTGTAAACCAGAATGTCGTCGAAGAAGACTAAGACAAATCTCCTTACGTAAGGTTGCAACAACTCGTTCATTGCGCTTTGAAAGGTCGATGAGGCATTGGTCAAGCCAAATGGCATTACCACGAATTCATAATGCCCCAAATGTGTTCTAATGGATGTCTTCGGTATATCTTTCTCCCCCATGCGTATCTGGTGATATCCAGATTTCAGGTCCACCTTGGAGAAGTACCTCGCTCCTCTTAACTCGTCTAGCAACTCTTCTATAACTGGGATGGGGAACTTGTCTGGGATAGTGGTGCGATTCAAGGCTCTGTAGTCGACACAAAATCTCCAGGAGCCTTCCTTCTTCTTCACCAATATGACAGGACTGGAATACGGGCTAGTACTTGGCTGAATGACCCCGGTTTATAGCATATCCGCCACTTGCTTTTCTATCTCATTCTTTAGGATATGTGGGTATCTATAGGGTCTTGCATTTATCAGGTCTACTCCCTCCTTTAGGGGTATCTGGTGTGCCATACGTCTTTCGGGTGGCAACCCATTAAATTCTTGAAACACCCCTGCATGCTGGTTCAACAATTCATCCATCTCCCTTCTTTGGTCCTCTGTTATTCCCTATTCTTTAATTTCACCATCCCCTTTCTCCATCTCGCCCAATTCCCAGAC
Source organism: Vigna umbellata (assembly GCF_029865625.1). Lineage (NCBI taxonomy): Eukaryota > Viridiplantae > Streptophyta > Magnoliopsida > Fabales > Fabaceae > Vigna > Vigna umbellata. The sequence goes on from NC_142173.1 coordinate 2,592,036, forward strand.
TAACATCCATGCCTCTGCCTTCTTTATTTTTAATAGTGCCTCCGGAGTCACCAAGCTTCTGGCTAGTTTAAGATCCCCCTTGATAGTCACCTCCTTACCCTCTTGGCTGAAGGTCATCATCAGGTTGCTCCAATCCAAAGTCACCTTCCCTAGAGTAACCAGTCATTCTACCCACATAATCACATCCACACCTCCCAAGTCAAACAAGTGTACTCTAGTTGTGACCTCCACGTCCCCTATGCGAATTTGCACCCCTTCACAACAACCTCGGGTCTCCTTCCACCCATCCCCAGACTACCCAGGTAAGGCTTAGTGTCCGTCGTGGTCAACCCCAGTTCCTCCACCAGTTCTCTATTAATGAAGTTGTGACTAGCTTCACTGTCAACCAATACTATCACCCATCTTCCCTTGATCTCTCCCTGCATCTTCATCGTCTTGGCGTGCGTCAGGCCCCCAGCAAAACACGCCGATAGTTCCATCTGCAACTGGGTCATTTCCGACTCACTAGCGATTTCGTTCTCCTCTTCGTCCTCCGCCAAGATCAACATTCTCAGACTCCTTTCTGGGCATTGATGTTCAGGTCCGAAAGGCCCCCCACACCTGAAACACTTGTCATCTTCCCTACGTTTCACGTATTCAGCGTAAGGTATGTTGCGGAAGTTTCGACCTCTGCTTTCGACACTATTTGATGTCGTCCCACTCGCCTGAGTAAATTCTGTACGCCCCGACTAGAGTTTTGACGTACTGGTTCAGCACGCGACATCGCCCCGATCGGCCTAGTCTAGTTCGATGTGCTTTTCCTCATTCCTCCTGTTTTCGCACCCACATGCAATGCTTCCCCGTCGTGCTCCTAAGGGTCAAGTAATCGCACCTGGCTGCGTATCGGCTCCTACAATCCCCCCTATGAAATAACCCAGTAGAATTTCCTCTGGTAGCTTCGATGTTTGTCCTACCAAGATTTTGAATTCTTTGATAAATTCGTCCACCGTTCCGGTCTGCTTGACAGTGGTCAACCTTTCAAAGATGTTTCTCCAAATCGTGCTACCAAGGCTTCCTTTAGTCCCTCCCAAGATCGGTTCTTGGCCTTCCCTTTCCAGAAGCGGAACCAATACCCGGCACTGCCCTCCATACTTATGTATGCCAACTGCAACTTCTCATCAGCTTCCTCTACTCCTTGTAAGTCGAAGAAGCGATCGGCTTTGTGGATCCAATTGAGTGGATCTGACCCTTCAAATATGGGCAATTCGACCCTCTTCTTCCAATTCGGAGGGTGCTCGCGTCTTCCGATTCTTCCTCCTCCCTCGTTCTCGTCTTGATGTACATTTGCATTGACCGAAGACTGACTACCCTCCGTCTGGTGACGTCGCCCTCCCAAAATCCTCATGATTTCCTTCAGTTCTTGACGAATCGCACCCGTATCTTGGCGTAACGCCCCCGTCTCTGCCTTAATCCCGTCAACTGCAATTTCTATTGTTTCCAACCGTCCCTCATTCACATTGAATCGTCTGTCAACTCTTCCCTCCATTGATATCCCGTGCTCTTCTCCTTCGAATTCGGCAGGTTGGACCAAAATCTTAGGTTTCTAATTAGGAAACCCAACCACAATGCACTCTCACACACAAAACACCAGAAAAAATGAAAGAATTTTGTTATTCACAAGTAATCACAATGTACAGTGAATATCACGAGAGCATAACCTCTCTCAATAGAGTTCCAAGAACCTGTTATGTATCTTACAATCACCAAAAGTCCTCTTCCCTTTTCTAATAGAGGTATTTATAATACCAGCTTTTCCCGCCCACTTACTAACAGCTACTTAACCGTTAAGTCACCTAGCTCTCTCCCTCCTCCTGTAAACTAATCAGGGTATCACCCAATGTCTTCATTTTTAAAACCGGGTACTAAACAGAAATTCACTACTTAACATGGGGACGAAGTGATATGATCATAAATGGGGCAACAATGAAGAGTTTCAAAGTGACAAAAGCACAAAAAGAGTAGAATAGGTTTCATAGGCTTATATTTGCCTCTTTGTTTTCTTTTCGTTAGTTCTAGTTGAATAAACGCTTATAAACCCTTCTTTTCCTTTTAGCACAAGCAATGTCGGACTTTCCATGGCTTAGTCTTAAAAGAAAAGAAGAGTAAGTAGGCGTCTTAGCTTGTAGCATAAGGAAGCATAACTAGCTTTCATTTTTTGAACTTTAGGAGAGCTAGGTGGCTTATAAACCCTTTTGGAACGACAGAATTAGGCAATGTGGGACTCCAAGCACCTAGGGCGCTGCTGCAGCTGCTGGCCAACTCTTGGAGCCTTTCAAGTCCCACATTGCTTGAAACTCTTCACCAAACTGCTTCCAAAAGCTATATAGGTAAAGAGCCCAACATGGATGTTCTTCCAAGTAAAACCTACCCGCTTTCTCTCTCCCTTATTCTACTTTGTTTTCTTACGTTATAAACTCATACAACAACCCCTACCATTCATCCTCTTATTCTTCTAACCTCATAAACACTCTACACTCTTCTACTTGGAAGAACATCCATGTTGGGCTCTTTACTTACGTGTGTGTGTCTATATATATATATATATGTGTATATATGTATATATATATGTGTATATATGTATATATATATGTGTATATATGTATATATATATGTGTATATATGTATATATATATGTGTATATATGTATATATATATGTGTATATATGTATATATATATGTGTATATATGTATATATATGTGTATATATGTATATATATATATGTGTATATATGTATATATATATGTGTATATATGTATATATATATATGTGTATATATGTATATATATATGTGTATATATGTATATATATATGTGTATATATGTATATATATATGTGTATATATGTATATATATATGTGTATATATGTATATATATATGTGTATATATGTATATATATATATGTGTATATATGTATATATATATGTGTATATATGTATATATATATGTGTATATATATATATGTATATATATATATATATATGTATATATATATATGTATATATGTATATATATATATGTATATATATATATATATGTATATATATATTGGGTGTAGTTAATAGATGCGAAAGTGGGGGCTAGTCGAAACTTATGGGTATCGGAAAACTAGGAGAAAGGGGTGGTGTAAAGGGGTTTTTGGATGAAAAGATGAAACTACGTTAATTTCTTGTACTGTGGTCGGTCATGTGTGAATATTTTGTATTGTATTATGTCAAGGATGTTGGAGTCTCGTGTAGAGATAGAAATTTGAGTATCATCATTCCTTTTACGTAAGGACTCGAGAAGGTTGGATGTCTCGCCCAAAAGGCTTCGGCTCATGTTAAGTATAGTACACTGGTGCATGTAGTGTCAGTGTATTTACTCGTTAGTCCTTGAGAAGTCGGGAGAGAGGTTTGAAGTTGTGATGGAAGATGACTCGAATCGCCCTGTTAGTGAGAACATGTTTCTTGTTAGTGAGAACAGGTCATGACGACACAATAAAAGGAAATAACATGAGTTCACGAATATGGTTTAGCTATGATGTTAATGTTGTGATGATTTATGGTTATATTATTATGAAATAAAATTATTGATGTATATTGTGTATTATGATCTTTCTTCTGATTGCTCACACATGTTGTGGTTGTGGTTTCCACTTACGATGATCGTACTTATACGGGAGTAGATGGTGTTACAGATAAGACTAGAGTGAAGTAGCTGACGAAAGTTGGGGTTGAAGCTTAAAGATTTATTATTGCTTTCTATTATTTAAAATTTTTCAGGCTTGGTTTTTCTTTTATGTAAAAGAGATATTCTAAATTTTTTTCGGGACGACATTATAGTTATGTTTTGCTTCCGCGTTTTCAATTGAATAAAGTTGACTATCATAAATATATGATTTATGAAATTGTTTCAAAAAATTTTATACCCATGAATTCCGGAAGGGGTGTTACATTTTTTGTATCAGAGTCAGGTTTTCGAAAAAAAATTGGGGCTTTGGGGAGTGAGTTCTACTAGTTTCACTGTGTAATTATGTTCTTTGTGAAAAAATTTTGCTTACATATTGTCCGTGAATAAAAAGGATGTCGAGACGGGCACGATCAGCTACTCTAGTAGATGCTAGAGCGAAACTAGCATAGGTTATAAGACAAATTGGCCAGATCATTCAAGGACAACAGGCACAACAGACGCGACAGGTAGAGCAAGCACCCACACCAAGAGTGGGCATGAATGACTTTCTGCGTCAGAATCTTGTTGATTTTAATGGCAAACTTGAAAAGATATTTGATGCAATTGAATGTACTGAGGGTCAGAAGTTGGTTTTTGTTGTCTATATGCTAGTAGGAGAGTCTGAGTACTGGTTGTAAGACCCGTATAAATAAAATAATTTCTTACCTTAAGTATTTTATTTTGTGGTATTATATAATAAATTGTATGAAAACCAATGTTGAGGAATATTTAAGGAAGGGAAGAAAATTAAATTAATATTGATTTCATAGTAAATTTCGAAAAAAGTTGATGTGAGTGTGCATGGGAGCCTGGTCTAGTGGTTGATGTGAATGTGCATGGGAGGGTGTGTGTGCTTGGTCTCAAGTTCAAACCCTCATAAGACCAAAAAGGCTCCTAGCTCTTTTTAATTACCACCTTGGCATGTGGGTCCCACTATGAGTTAAGAAAGATAGAAATTGAAGTGTTAAGATGAGTGTGGAAGTGGCTTCCAAAGCCTTATTTCACTTTGTTTTTCATGCATTAAATGATGAAAGAGAAGGGTGAATGTTATATTATTTTATTGATGTTGAGGAAAGCACTTTTACGTTAATGCTTCCATTAATTGATTCCAAGAGGGAGCATTTATTCTCATTTAATCTCTCATTGGGCCATTTCTTTTTTTTCCACTTTGCTTGGGTGGGCACATGTTTTTTGGGTACATGTTTTCTAGACTTAGGAGGCTTGTAAGTGACCTTAGGGAGGTTAAGACTTGGAGAATGGAAAAGAGATTTTGGAAAGCAATTAAGTTGGTGAGAGAAAGGAAGAGCCACCCTAACCTTGGAGTTTTTGGACGTCACTTGTAGGAGACCAAGAGGAGTGGAAGCTTGTTGTCTAGTGAGGAAAGAAACCTAAGAACCTTTGGAAGCTAGCTTGATATTGAGGTAAGGGGTTTAACTTGGGATATAACATAGTGTATGACGGACAGAAGGTAACAATATAATGTTGTTGCATGCTTTCTTTCTTGTGTGTTGGGATTAAAGTTAACATGTTGAGGCATGTACTTTTCTTTTGGATTTAAGTTTCATGTGTTGTTGCATGGAGAATGGGTATTCACATGTTCATTTTCGTTTTTCTACTATATGGGGTAGTTAATGGATTATACATGTTCATATTTTATGAAAAAGTGGTGTTGTTGTAATGAGTATACATGTTGGATGCATTGGGGTGTTGTTTGTGTATGAAAAAGTGTCATGGGTACACTTTAAAATCATGTATATTTTGTATATCTTGGTTCTTATTACCTTGCAAGAATTATATATTGTTGGGAGCACTTATCTACACTCTTTAACCAAGAGTGTGGGTAAGAGGGTATTGAGAATTTTCTTCCATTGTTGGAAGAGGAAAGAACGAGTTATGAGAATGAGAGGAGTGAAAGTGATGTTTGGTGAGTTGGGGTATATGTGTTTGATGAAAAACAGTGAAGAAGGATGGAGTTTTGATGTCTTGGGTAGAAGGAGAACATGATGGAAGAAGAATAGAAGTGGAAGATGGAGATGGGCATGGCTTGGTTGATGTAAAAGTGGCAAAGAAAAAGAAAGGTGCTGGAAGAGGACCAAAAAACCGTGAAGGAAGAAGCTTGGGATGGTCTTTGAAAGAGAGAGAAGAGTGAAATGAAAGAAGGTTAGTGTGTGAGGATGTTTGTACGTAAATGAGGTTGGGAGAGTGAAGAAAGAAGAAAATAAAAAATAAAATGTTAAGTGTAGTGTGTGAGTCGTGAGCTTTAATGTAGAAAGGAGAAACTGAAAGAATGGTGGGAAGATGGTTGACGTGAAATGAAGGAGGTGAATGTTGGTGTTGAAAAAAAAATGGAGAAGGGAAGAAAGTGGAGTGCTGCAACGTAAGTGGTGAAAGAAATTAAGAGAGGAAAACAAAGTGAAAGTGGTGTATTATATGGTGGGGTTGTGAGTGTTGGTAGATTGAATTGAAGAATAAAAAAAAAGTAAGGTGGTTGGCTGAAGAGGAGTGGTTACGTAACTTTGGTGTGAGGAAGAAATGGTTTGGTTTGAAAAGTCAAATAAAGTGGGAAGTGGGGTCCATGGTTTTATGAGAAAAGATGAGTGAATGAAATTTGTGTATTGTAAACAAAAGAGAAAAAGAAAGAAGTGAAAGGTTACGTAAATGGTGTTTGTGCATGGAATGAAGTGTGTAGCTTTTAGCATTTGAAAAGAGAGTGAAAGTGGTAGATATTGGGAGTGGGGGCCACGGTAATAGTGGGAAAAGGTGGGTGAAGTAGAGTTTTGTGTAAATGCATGGAAAAATAAAAGAGAAAGAGGGAAGGAAGAGAGTTTGGTTACCTAAAACGTGGTAAAAGGGGAGAGAGAAAGAGAGTTTCATAAGAAGTGAATGGTTTCATGTGGGACCTACTTGGAAGTGAGAGAAAATGCAATTTAATTGTTTTGGGGTCCACTTGAAAGTGTACATATAGAAGAGAGTGTGTTTAGAGTAAAAAGAGGGTGTATTAGAATTAGGTGTTTTCTTTGATGTTGGGTATTAATTAAAAAGTGGGGGTGCACTAGAAATGTTGTTCTAGTTGATGGAAGTGTGAAATTAGTAATTTCAGACGGGTGCGGTAGTAGGATAAATAATTAAATTAAGTTATTTAATTATTTGTTAGTCAATGAATTTAGTTGACTTTATATATGATGGTGATGGTTGTGATGGTAAAATTGTGAGAGCAAGCGTTCTGTCATTTCCTTAGAATTTTTGTTGAATCGATGGTGTTCGTATTGCGATACGATAGTGTGTTGAGTCTCTACGGAGACTGAGGTTCGAGTGTCACCCTTTCCTCTTGCGCGGGGACTAGAGAGGGTTGGATGTCTCACCCAATGACTTTGGCTCGTGTGAGTATAGTGCTCGGTGGGTGCGTCTAACCGAAGTTTTTACTCGTAATTCCTTGAGGAGTCGGGGAGATAGGTTTGAAGTTGCAATGGAAGATGGCTCGAATCGCCCTGTTTTGCGAAACAAGTTTGGTATGACAAAATTCAAGGAAACAATAGAAGCTCGTGTAAATGATTAAGTCGTGAGTTTAATATTGTGATGTATTGTAATATTGTGACTTTGATAGTCTGAGTGGTGATGATCTGAGTTATTAGTTGAATATTATGTTGTATTGTAAGGTTGTCACTAGGATAATCTAAGTTATGATATTTTGATATTAAAATTATATGCTATGTTAGGTTCTTCATTACTCACCCTTTCCTTTTGTGATTGTGGTTCTACCTACGATGATCGTACTTGTACGGGAGTAGATGGCGTTGCAGATGAGGCAGAGGTGAAGTAGCACGACGAGAGTTATGGGAATAACTATAGGGGACTCATCATGTTTTAAAGTAATTTTATGTCTTTGAATAATGAATTTGATATTTGTAAGGTTTTAACCTTATGTTGTAAGACACTTAGACTTTTGATAGTTTAGTTCCGGGATGTTAATTTTAAAAGAAAAAAAAACTGGCGTAAAATTTTGGGATTTTGTTATTTTCTAGTGGCACTCCGTAAGGGGTGTTACACTGGTGGCGTGGAATTCGAAGAGGAATGTATGCTAAGGGAGAGGTTGCTACCTGGGAAGACTTCAAAGATAGGTTCTTGGAGAGATACTTTCCAGTCAGTGCTAAGTAGGAACGAAAAGGCAATTTCTAGCATTATGCCAAGGAGGCATGACAGTACAAGAGTACAAGGAGAGATTTGAGTATCTGGCTCGTTTTTATACGCCGAATGTGATTGATGAATGGAAGTGTAGGAGGTTCGAGCAAGGATTTCGTCATCAGATACGAAAAGTTCTAGTCCATCTTAAAATAAATGATTTTTCGGGGTTGGTGGAGCAAGCTATGGTGGCCGAGAGACTAGACGAATCGGTGCGTGTGAGGAGAAATCAGAAGGGCTAACTCTAGAAAATTATTAATTTGAAGTTGGACTAAGGCTTTCAATATCGGATGATGAAATCTTTGCTCGAATCTCCTACACTTCCATTCATCAGTCATATTTTGTGTATAAAAACAAGCTAGATACTCGAATCTCTCCTTGTACTCTTGTATTGTCATACCTTCTTGGCGTAATGCTAGAAAAACTGCATTCCTAATCTTGCTTAGCACTGGCCGAAAAATATCTCTCTAAGAATCTATCTTTTAAGTCTTCCCAGGTAGCAACCTCTCCCCTAGCATCCATTCCTCTTTGTATTTCATGTCACCGGTACTTAGACTCTCTTGCTAGCATATAGACAGTAAAAACCAACTTCTGAACCTCGGTACATTGAATTGCATCAAATATCTTTTACGTTTGCAAATTCAATCATCTGTCTCATATGGAGTTGCTTTGCCATTAAAATCAACAAGATTGTGACGCAGAAAGTCATTCATGCCCACTCTTGGTGTGGGTGCTTGCTCTACCTGTCGCGTCTGTTGTGTCTGTTGTCCTTGAATGATCTGGCCAATTTGTCTTATAACCTATGCTAGTTCCGCTCTAACATCAACTAGAGTAGCTGATCGTGCCCGTCTCGACATCCTTTTTATTCACGGACAATATATAAGCAAAATTTTTTCACAAAGAACATAATTACACAGTGAAACTAGTCGAACTCACTCCCCAAAGCCCCAATTTTTTTTCGAAAACCTGACTCTGATACAAAAAATGTAACACCCCTTCAAAGACGAGTCAATAAGGTGGACCGAAAACAATTGATGAGTTGGTGTGATGAAAGCAAGGAGAACACCAACATTAAAGAAGGAACTTGAGCTTTATTAGGTCAAGCTAATGACGTTAAAAGAACGCTTACTAGGAGGCACCCCAGTGATTTGAGAACAATAATTTCGTTGAATTTGTTTATTTTGGTGATATAATTTAAAACTTTAGAACATTTTTTTATTTGGGTTTAGCATCTATTGATGGATGCTAGGTGATTGAGTATCTACTGAAGGATACCATGTTTATACACACCTTAGGGTTAGGCTCGTGACGTTAAAGAAGCGCTATCTGGGAGACAACCCAGTTGTTTGAATTATTTTGTTTGTTTGAGTGTATCCATGTTCTAGTTGCATTATAGGATGCTACTTGTTGAATGTTTGAGTGATGTGAGAGATTAAATGCATTGATTGAGTGATAGTATGTGAAGTGAGTGGAAAAAGCATGAAAGTTGAAAAATTGAGAGTTGAAGTGAGTGAATATTTTTTGAACACTTAAGGGCAAGCAAGAAAAGGGGAGAAAAGAAGTCGCGTTTACCACTCAGCGTTGGTGTTGTGCGCGACCTCTGCAAGTTGGCCCATTAGACATTTTGCTTACCATAGGTCTCGCCCTAGCCGCCCCTTTCACTCTTCACTCTTTCTAGCCACTCCAAAACACTCTCAAAAGGGTTTCTCTCCACTTTCTCCTTCATCCTCCTTTACAAAACCCTTTCTCCACCCATTTTGCATCATCCTTTCTAGCCAAGTCTGGGGTTTTGTTGATAGCACTATTGTTAGGGCTTGATTTCTTCAATTTCATTGGGCATTCTTCACACATTGAGCATCTCCAACCAAGTAAGTGCATGCATTTTACATTCTAGGTCATTTGAAGTATGATTTTGATTGAATGTTTTGGTTCAAGCATGATTTTTGAAGAAGTTTGGTATTTATGCATGATTTGTTGAAAGAACCACTGTTTGGACCGATTAAAATGCTTGATTGATGATTGGAACTATGGAAAATGCGTGTGGGTTGTGTTGAAGGCCAGCCAAGGCCATTTTTGAAAAACTATACTGACTGGCACTAAGGGCCCACATTGAGCGTTATTTTGCAGATTTGGTTTTTCTGGTTTCTGGCTTTTGTGATTGTCTGGTTGTATGTTTTTTATGCAGGTGACGCTGAGGGCTCCTGTTTTGCCCTCAGCGGTGATGAGAAGAATGGTTTTGGATTGTTTTGATGGTTTATATACTAATGCTTGATAATGCCTCTTGTGGTTTTGTGAATTGTTGTTGATGCAGGGATGACTTCATCATCAAGGAAGAGAGTGAAAACCCTGGGAAACAAGACAAAGGATCCAGAAAGGTTCTATTCAATAAGTTCCTTTCTAATAAGCATGAGCGACACTTCAACATAGTCCAAGACCGAAGGCTCTTAATGGAGAGAAAGGTGAGGTGGATTACATCCTTGGCTACACAATTTGGAGAAGAAGTAGAAAGAAGAGGATGGGAGAAAATAATTGCTTATCCTAAACCAACAAACATAGCAGTGGTCAAGGAATTTTACACTAATGCAAGACCCTTTGGCAATACTCACATAGAGAGTTATATGAGCTATGTGAGGGGAAAGATCATTCGGTATGACCCTAAGACTATTAACATGTTTATGCATGTTGAGTGGGATGGTGAGTAACTTTTGATGATGTGGAGAGGACATTATGTGTACTTGGAGGACGTTTCCAGAGGAACAGGAATGATGTGTCTGTTCATATTAAGAGATCATAGTTGACTACCTTGTCAAAATACTGGATGGCATTCACCCATGCCAATATTCAGCCGTGTTCTCATGTGTTTGATATTACTGTTCACAGGGCTATCTTCTTGTATTGTGTGATGAAAGGGCTTAATATTAACATTGGACAGACATTGGACAGGTCATAGCAAATGAGATTCAGACTTGTGCTAGTTCTGTGAATAACAAAGCACCTCTAGGGCATCCATCTTTGATTACACATCTGTGTGAGATACTAGGGTGAATACTTCTACACCACTGATGTAGTGACCAAGGAAGGAGATTGATGCTTCCTATTACAACCAGTATTGCCTGGTAGATGAGGCGGCTCAGTAGGTGCCACCACCACATCCTCCTAGAGTTCATAGGAGGGTACCACCACCAGCACAAGAACCACCTCAAGATGCATAGCCTTTTCAGATGAGGGATATGTATATGTCCCTGATGGAGTCTAGGATGCAGGCATTGCATAGAGGACAGGTGGCCACTGCAGAGATAATTATAGGGTTGTATGATACACCCCCTAGCTGGCAGTGGACTATGGATGAATTCAACACTATGGTGGGATGGCCAGAGGATCAGGCACAGGCTAGTGGAGCTGGAGCAGTTGGAGCTTCAGCTATGGAAGATGATGATGAAGATGATGATTATGAAGATGGAGAAGAATAAGAGGAAGATGATGATGAGGAGGAGGATTCAGATTGATGATGATAACATTTACTAATGAATGTTATTTGCATTAGAACATAATGTTTCTTATCTTTGTCTTATGAACATTATTTTGCTTCGGTTTTTAGAATAGGTGTGATGTACTCAATTCGAAACCTATATCTGATGTGGTGGTTTGATATTGATTTGTGTGTGATGAGTATTGCTTGATGATGCTTTGATATTGATTGATGTTGAGATGTTGCACAAGATGTTTGATATACAGGTGATTGTTCACAAACTTGTGAACAGATGCATGATGTTATGATTGTGGTTATGATGCTAATCAGGATGTATATGTGGTGTATGTCAAACATGAATTAACTTATGTGAGGTTTTGAACTCCAGAGTATTTGTTTGAGTGAATGTTTTTCTTTTGAAAGCATGAATGATATTGCCCATATTTCCATGATTGAACTAGTTGCTTACTTATGTCGCATGATCAAGGCCATTTTTTATTACCTTTTTTCTTAGCCAATGCATGATTTGTAGCCAAATTAAAAAGAGCATGAAGTGTTCTACCCTTTTTGAACCTCGAGCCTTAAACAGATCCCTTGTGAAAATATTTACCTTGAGTTAAGATGAGAATTATTGTGTGGTATTGATAAAGGTTCAAGTTTGGGGTTGATTGGGGTAATTGAAAAGGAAAATAATAAAAATCATTGAGCTAAGTGTTGAGCACACATGAAAAAGAGAAAAGAAAATAAAATGCAAAGAAAGAAAAGCTCAATGCAAAAAGGGGAAAGTTGGGGATGAGTGAGATTGGTTGCTCATAGAGAGATTGAACTTGAATGATGAAATTATGAATGACTCTCTTAACTCAAGGATTTTGTGATCTTGAAAGACCAATTTTTCTTCTTAGCTCAACCATGTTACGAGCCATAGAAAGTCCTTGTGATGAATATGATTGATTATGGTAAATGAAAGGCAATTTTGTTCTATGTGACATTGGGATAGTAGAGTGAAGGAGTGACTTCTATATATACTTTTGTGATTGACTGAAACACTTTGTCTGGTGAGGAAGAGTTCCATGAATACATGATTACATTTGTGCTTAGTTAATTGATCATTCATGAAGATAGCATCTATTGGATATTATGTGATTGTGTGAACATCATGATGAGTGATTTTAATCAAAGCATGTGCGCATCTTGACTGAATTCTATGTAATGAGTTGATTTGAGTAATTACTTGTCGTGGAAGAAATAGTTTTTGAATGTGTTGAACCATTGCATTGATTGGTGGAAGATTGAGTTATATCTTGTTTGCTTGAGGACAAGCAAAGTTCTAAGTTTGGGGTTGTGATAACGGTCAAAAAACCGTTATTTTTATATTTAATTATGATAATAAAAACACCCTTTATGACTTAGAAACTAGCTTGAAATCATGTTTTTGCTTCAGTTGTGAGAATAAGAGAGTTGGATTATGCTTGTTTTTCCTTGTTTTGACAAGAACTAAGATGAATTGGATGAAGAAGTTGAAGTAGCAAGGAGCTGGAGTCATGAAAGGCTGGAAAGTGGCACAAAGAAGAACCATTGTTTCACGCCTGGGCGCCACCGCTGAGCGCCATTCTGGAAGTGCAACCACTGTTTCACGCCTGGGCGCCACCACTGAGCGCCAACTTAGATCTGGAAGCATTGTTTCACGCTTGGGCGCCACCGCTGAGCGCTAGTTTGAGTTAGACAACATTGTTTCACGCTTGAGCGCCACAGTTGAGGGTCAAAAGAGTGCTGCAACTACCGCTGAGCGCCATTTTGGGATGCTGAGCGCTGACGACATGAGCTTGGGCTATTTTTCTATATTTTTCAGAAACTATTTAAAGTTTTGGACGTTCTAGGGTTCATATCTTTGGACATAAAGAGGCGAAATTACACTCCTGTCACCCCTCGGAGGCGGATTTTGGATGCGGAAGCTTTGATCTTCAACTTTTAGGGTTCTATCTTTCATTCTTTTCATTATTTTCATCTATTTTCACCATGTCTATGGTGAACTAAACCTCCATTGTTGTTGGAGAAACGATGTAATCCTTTGAAACTCTCATGTATTGAATTGATTCTTATTATAAAATGTTTTTCTTCATTATTTGTTAGGGTTTTTCCTCTTTACTCTATGCATGCTTTGTTTAACTCATTCAATTGCATGATCTTTGATTTTGTCACTATGGACACATGAGAAAATATAGAACTGGGGGAATTCTCCCAAAAGCAATATTACCTAGACATAGGGATAAGAGGGTTGGTTGCCTTTACGCTTCTATGCGAATGTAATGCATGATTAATTGCTAGGGAGACAAGACATTGTGAACTAGTAATTAGGAGCAGGCTTTCTTCATCGAGACATCGGGTTTAAGGTAAATTAGAAAGTGGCATTAACATTAATGAAGAAGATGAATTCATAAATACATGAGAGTGGATAGGATAAGTCGGAAACTCCAACAACATAATCATTCATTATTTTATATCAATCACCTTTGCATCTTTCAATCCAATTGATCAAAACTTGCATGCATATTTATTTTTCGCAATACAAACACAATGATTTTGTTTAAAAGTCCTAATTAATCAAGAAACCATATGAAAGTTTAGACTGTGAGTCTCTAGGGAAACGATACTTGGTCTTACCAATTATTATTACTTTATAAAATTCGGTACACTTGTCAAAGTGTTAACAGTAGGCCAAACAGATATCCCACATCCATTTTGGCCTTCGCAGGCTTTGTTCGAAATTTGGATCTACGCTCCTTCACGTTCCTCCATACCAGAGATCAACAATAATGGAAGCAATGAAACTCAAAAGGAAAATGGGGAATAGACAAATGAAGGAAAAAGAACGAAAAAGAAGAAGAAATGAGAGGAAGTGAAATGGAAATGGAAAAGAGAGAAATTCATTAGAGATGGGTGGGGGTGCAGCTGGGCACAACAAAAATGAGTAAAAATAGGGTTTTCAAATTAATAAAAAAATCCTAAATTGTAAAAGTAAAAATGTTTTAACCTAAGGATAGAATTAGAATTAAAAGAATTTGGAGAGGTGGAGGAAGCATGGTGTGGTGGTGGAGGGAGCAACACTCTTCATCCATTGGTGTCTTGGCCCTCTGGAAGGCAATGGTCAAGCCCAATTTTATTTTTTTGTCATTGGTGTCTCGGCCCTCTGGAAGGCAATGGTCGAGCCCAATTTTTTATTTTTCAGCCATTGGTGTCTTGGCCCTCTAGAGGCAATGGTTAAGTCCAATTTTATTTTTCTGTTATTGACATCTCGACCCTCTGGAAGGCAATGGTCGAGCCTAACTTTATTTTTCAACCATTGGTGTCTTCGGCCTCTAGAAGGCAATGGTCAAATCCAATTTTATTTTTCTGCTATTGGCGTCTCCGGGCTCTGGAAGACAATGGTCGAACCCAATTTTATTTTTCAGCCATTGATGTCTTGGCACTCTAGAAGGCAATGGTGAAGCCCAATTTTATTATATCAAGCATAATTAATATATTTATCATAAATTAGTTAAATTAACATTGTTATAATAAATATATTAATTTAGTCTTGTCATAATTTTAACCTCTTTTCTATTTTTATATATAATATTAATATTCCAATGACATTCGATAATATTGGTAACATGAACGAGTACATCTAAATTAAATTATTGAATTTGTAACTTTGAATTTAGTATTCTTAAAAGATGTTTGGAGAGAAAATATACTTAATTCATTCTAAGAAAAGTAATTATGAAAATTAAATTAACCCTATGAAAAAATGATATTAGCCACACATTAAAACCAACCCTTTTACTAGTGATTTAGTTTGGCATATAGTTATACCATCATCTTATGTTCAGGTCTGTGAGTAAACTCAAAATCAATGTGAACAAAGGCTCTTTCAACTTGAGGAAGTTGCTCCAATTTTTCCTGCAATGTCTCACCAATGTTGTGTGCTTGACAGAGAGGCATATCTTCTGGCAACACTATGTCCACTTCAACAAAGTAATGAGCACCAAAGGTGTATGCTCTCACAGTGTCTATGTTCTTAACCTCTTCATGGTGATTCCATATCAGATATGTCAACTTTGCCAGAAAATCAGGTGGTGCTGTTCTTCCAATAAGAGACCACACATTCTCAATCACTGTCTTTGCCCATGTGCTAATTGTGTACACAGCTATCTGCATTGGATATTCAGGATAGCATACCAGGTCATCAGTTGCTTTATTTTACATTTATAGTAACAAAACAATCATGCAACACAAGAATCATGTTATGAATGTTAGAGATTTCATATCGACTAAAATAAGACTAATTTACACTGTATAAAGGAACTTCAAACCTCATTTTACAAACCAATGAGTTAAACTTAAATTTTACCTTTTAAGATAAAATTAGAATCCTCTAAAGTCTATCATAATAAAATTTGTTATTTGTTGGCATATTCTATTTCACTACTCATTAATATTTAGTTCACACTGGATATATATATATATATATATATATATATGTGTGTGTGTCAGTATGTAAAAATGTTACCGATTCTCTCATGTTAAAATTTCATGTCAAATTTTTAGAATTTGGGTTCTTTTCTTTGTGCATAAAATTGGAAAATTTGAGTTAGTCATTGAGGAAAATTTGATCTTTTTCTCTCATTCAGAAACATTGAACATGAGAATATCCACTTTGTCAGAGTTATGAACTCACAATAATAGCTCCCATTGGATCAATCCACCAAGAGTACTTCACAGCAAGCACAGCAGCAACTAATCCAACTGAGTTAGTGATAACATCAAAAAAATGATCTTGTGCATAGGCTCTGACAATTTCGTTCTTAAACCTTCGACAGTAGATCATGAGTACGAACTTCACTACAGTAACAGATGCCATAATACCGATCATCCATTTCAACTCTTGGGAATCCATTTCAGGCTTAGACTGTAAGATAAAGAATGAAGCAAGAAATTAAAAATTGATGAACTGATAACAAAATTTATGAAGCAGAATACTCAACTTTGCTACACTTAACACATCACATGAAAGACTAGAATCCAAAAAGTTTTCCTTATTCATCTGTTTCTTACTTTGTCCATTCCTACAATCACTTTATACTAACTCATTGGCTTGCTTCTAAGTTGTGTGGTCTGCATGAAATGTTGAAGGAGTGCAACCATAAAACCACAATTTTGAAAGAAAAAGTGAACTTATGATTTCAAGTACCTTCGTAATGATTTGTCTGCCAGACTCAATCAGAATCTGCAATCCCAAGGTTGCCATCACAGATGCAAAAACAATGATACCCTGCACAAATACAGAACCTTAATAAAAACGAATGTCTTCCAACAATGCAATGATTCTGAAGACACTCATCCAATTGTTGTCATTCATTCTCATGATCTATTCTAGACTAAATTTGAAGACTTGTCAGTGTTGTTTTTCTTGACCTTTTTGATTTTTATTCATGGTGAGACTTTGAACTTATACTTAGATTCCGAAGAACTTACCACCGGTTGCATCCTTTTCTTTCCAATGGGGTAGTGATACTGGTTTGGGTTTCTCATGGCATAGGCAGTGAACCACAATATGAAGCCAGACAAGAGATCTAAGAGAGAATCCATGGTGGAAGCAATGACTGCTAATGATTTGCTCTGAATGGAAGTGTAAACCTTTGCTGCAAATAGCACCAAGTTAGCAGCATTCGACACATTCACTGCCAGTCTCTCACTTCTTGCTAATTGCTTCATTTCATCCTGACAAAAACAAAAAATAACCAATTTTTAAATTACCCTTTGAAATTTAAAGGAACGGTAACATTTTATCATGTAACAAAATGAGAAATTGTAAAAAACTATGATGCATGTAGTATACACATTTGATAAGTGAATGGTGTTGAGAGAATAATCAACCTCAGTGAGACTTCCAGGGAAATAACCCGTTTCAGTCATCGAATCCATGTCATTATACCCTTCAAGGAGCTTCTCCTGTTTCTTGTAGTATTCTGCAACCTTGCGTTCCTTTTCTGAAACAAAAGCTAACTATAATATTACTTGGAAGCAAACCACCTCAGAAATAAAGTTGAATTATAGACTGCTGACAAACTGAGAATCTAACTATAAGTTCTACATTGAATAAAAAAAAATTAATATCATATAAAAGTATATAAAGATATCATAAATTAGATTGGAAGTAACGTGAATTTCTTACGTAGATTGAACACATATCTCATTATTTGTCTTTTTAATAAACCTCTTTTCATAAACGCATGATCATCATGTTACAATTTACCTTCTAGAGTCTAATATTACACTTCTCTCTTTTACCATTCTTTGTTTGCGTAGTGAATTTGATTAAGTAAATTACTTCAAGAAGGTTTTGTTCCAATAAATTAAATAATTTAACATTTCTAATTAAAGAATTGAAATAAAAATTAATTTAAATATATTTTTCTTTGACAAGTTAATACCCAACATAATCAAAATTTGTTAACAATACATAACCGTTACTATTAAGTATTTTAACAAATTCAGAGGGTTTTTTGTCCTCTTTAAGACCAGTGATTTTTGTTTCTTCTTCTTCTTAACATTTTAAGTAGAGCTGTTAAAATGGATCACAACCCGCGGGTCAACCTGGTCCACCACGGGTTTGAGCCAGGTTGGGTTTAAAAAAATTGTATTTTTTTTAGTGGGTCAGATTTAAACCCGGCTCATTTAAACCCGGCTCATGCAGGTTGAACCCATGGTGGACCGGGTTGGCCCACCAAACCTACATACCTAATTTTATTTTATTTTATAAAAAAATATTTATTATTTTGTTTTTGTTTGAAAAAATTATTTAAGTTCTTTATTTTCAAAATTAATTAAACATCCATGTTGGGAGTGAAATTTGTTTAGATTTGAATTATAGAAAGTTTGTAATTTTTTTTATTTAAAAAAAATTGTAATTAAGTGACCCAGTGAGCCAACCCGTTTATCCACCAACCTGTGGTGGGTCGGGTCAGGTTCAAATTTTTTTGACTTGCTAATAAATGAGCAGGATTGGATTGGTTCACTAAGTGACCAACCCGTAGTGGACCGGATCGGATCGGGCCGGGTGACCCGTTTTGACAGCTATAATTTTAAGGATTCTTTTATCCTACTACGGGTCATGTCATGTTTTGGAAGACTAAAAGCAAAAATATTATATTTCGTAAGGACTATAAAGAAAACAGCAGAAAGTTTTAGTGCTTAAAACGTGTTTTTTTTTTCAAACTGCTGGCTAAGGGTTACAACAAAAATAGGGCTATTATTTTCTGCACCTGAGATTTACTAACTGCACCCCTACAATAACGAGGAAAATACTCAAATACCCTATACAGAGGAAAAGAAAGCGAAAATGCGAAAAGGTTCTTGTTCCGATAAGCGTTTTTTTTTCAGAATGTATTTCATGGTGTTCCGAAAACCTCGTTTCTAGAAGGTATTATATGTGTTATAAAAATTTATTCAGAAAAACTTATTCCAAACAAACATTTCATATATTCTGGAAATTTTAATTTAGAAATTTTATTCTAAAAAATTTATTTCAAAAATTCTATTCCAGAAATCTAGTTTCGGAAATTTTATTCTGTAAATTCCGGAAAGATTTCAAAACATGTAATCTGAAATTCACTTTTACGGAGCATAAAATGCTCATTTTGAAAATTTGAGGGGATACACGGAGAAATTGAAAGAATGCTGGAATAAAAGTTCAAAAATAGGTGGTGGAAAAACAATGAAAAGATCACAAGCCCAAATAATGTTATTTTTTAAAATTAAACTAGAAAAAAAAAGATTTTTCTATATACTTAACATACTTATAGATTGTCTCAGATGTTATTATTTTAATATTTTTTTTTCACATGGTTCAAAATAAATGTTTTTTTAAAAAATTGTTGGTTCAAATAAAACTAAATTCAGATTTTTAAAATAAAAGAAAATAAAAATGTATTAGATTTGATAAGTAAAGTTCTACCAAAAATCTTAATTATTGACAAAAATAGTTAAATATTTTTCATAACTAGGCTTTGAGAAACTTTGTACGCCCAGAGAGGAAACACTTGTCACTATATTTTATTAGTATAAATTTTTATATTATAAAAATAAATTTTATATTTAACATAACCTCATAAAATTAATTTATAAAATAAGATTTATACTTATTAAAAACATATGTTATAATTTAATTATATTTTTAATTAATATTTTTTAACTCACGTGAAATCTCTAACAAAACAAATTAAAATGCAGAGAAAGATGCCTAGTATATCCTCTCAGTATCTAGGAATCACTTTATAACCTATCTTTTTCAAAAAGGAGAAAATAAATACTTCACCAACATAATCATAAAAACAATAAAAGAGAATATAATAAAAAGAAAAATTTTACTTATATATGCCAAGATTCCTCCCTCACTACAAACAATAAAACACGTAATTAAACAAAATTAAATCAACCCATTACTCCAAAAACAAAAGATGATGAGATGGAAAAAATAAATAAAATTTTCATATATATTTTAGAAACAATTGTGATCACACACTGTCTCATCATAGTTCTATTTTTTATTTTTATTTTTTGTTTTAAATGTGCGTGGATGAGAAAAATAGATGTTAAATTATTTCAGTTACTTAATTTATAATTGTATCAAAACAAAAAAAATAATGACTATAACCAATATTTTGTGATTACTTAGGATACATAATCTAATTAGACAGATTCTCCTAGACTTTTTTGTGTTTTTAAACATTAAAAATATATTGATATTAATATATTAAAATAAATTTAATATAATTTAAAACATAAAGTTAGTATTCGTCAATGCATTTTGAAGATAAAACAGAATAGTAATTCAGCAAAATCTAGTAAAGAATCCAAAATCCATTAGAAGTACTTGATCTATATCACATGACAAACTTTATAAAAGTACACATTTAATAAATGTATATAAAACTAAATTTTTATAAATATAATCTAACTCTGAAAATTTACTAATATCTTAAATAACGCATATTTTTGTAAAAGAAATAATGGGATGGTGTATAGTTATTATTTATATGATATACACACAAGTAGACAATATGGTTTGATTTTTATTGTCAATTAATTAGTTTTTCAAAATATACTCTTATTTTAATAAACTTTTATTGAAATTAACTTTATATATCTCAATTACTTAAAAGATAAATTATTTTTTTCTAAAAGTTAAGATAAATGATAACGAAATAACTAATGTAAACAAATGGCATACCTTTTTCAAAACAAATTCAAAACAAGTATTTAAACTTTATTATTTTTCTAATTTGTTACAAATACATTAGTATCTCAGGATAATTTTAATTATTAATTTTGAATAAAATTTATGATTTTACACTTTTTATATTGACATACTCACTCTCTCTCTCTCTTCTTTCTTTTCTTGGGTTGTGCAATACTTTGAATTTCCTTTTTAAAATTTTCCAGGTTATAAATAACTTCTTAAATACACAACTAATGTGTTTATTTTCATTTTTAGGAAAGTTTGATTTTAAATTATCCATCCAAAACTCAATTTTGAATCTAAAAACTTATTTGGAATTTTATAATCCAACTTCATAAAAAGTCAGTTCTAGAAATCCTACAATAAAATAAATCGAGCGGATGTAAACCGACTCGATGACTGTTTAGTTAAAATATTTTACTTTTTAATTGATAAAATAAAAATATTACTTAAATGATATTAGATTGGAGTTGGGTATTTTTAATAAAAGTTCACTTTAATATCTATAAACACAATTTTAACTTTTAAATTATAAACTTTGAAAATAATCACTTTGTATAAAATTCAAAAAGTAAAAATTTAAAATTACACTCAGATAAAAATAATAATAATATTTCACAATATTTTTTTCGATAATATTTTAATATTATTTACTCGTAAAAATATCATTTAAAAAAAAAAGTCTTCAGAGTATCGTTATAAAAAAAAAAAAGAAACCAACCACTGGCATTCAGGTTTAATAATCTTCACTTAAAACTCCATGAGATAAAATTAGACAGACGAAGAAGAAAGAGAGAGAAATGTCTTACTGGGATTCCGAAAAAGACGGTGAAAAGTGAAGTAAGTTGGGCTATCACGGTGCTCATGGCTGTGACTTTGGCGTGGCAACTGAAACTCCTTCACATTCAGTCTCCACGGCAGTGATGGCAAGTCTCCGGAGGCCTCCTCCGTCAGGAGCTGTTCGCCTCCGCCGTGTCTTCTGCCACTCTCCGACATCACTGTATTTGTTTTTTTTTTCAAATCAACTATTTGTACACTAAATAATGAAGTTTCCTTGTTATATAAAGGGACATCTACGAGGGTGGTGGAATATATGTTATTTGCATCGCTTTTATAATGGTTCGAGTGGAGTTTACACGTGGCACCATTTTGGGGATATTTTTAGGGTTTGGATAGAATGATTTTGCTCAAAAGGTTGCACGATCGCATGATATTGAATATGGAGTCCAACTGTGTAGTGTACAACAGTAAGAAAGATGATTGTTTCGCTCATACAAAAGGAAAACACTTTATTTAGTTGGAGATTTTTTGTGTTAATATTTACGATAAAATATATTTTTATTTTTAATATTCGAATATCATTACATTGGTACTGTAATCGTATTAATAGCAATAATTATATTAGATTTGAAAAAGACGTTATTGTTGAGGCATCCGACAAGAAAAAGTTGAACAAAAAGAAAAATATTTGAATTATTATTTATAAAGAGACTACATTATCTCTATTTAAATAATATAAAAATTATATAAAAATTAAATTAATAATTTATTTTTTTATTAGACTGACACATCTTTTAAATATTAATCATGACAGTTTAATAAAAGAGACAATATTGACTCCAATTAATAAAATTTTGACTTAATTAAGTCAAAACTAAATATATAAATTTAAATTAAATAAATATCTAAATATAAAAATTAAATTATTAATTAAACATAAAAATGTTAAAGAATTATTTTCATTTGATTTTATATTATTAACCATAATCATGACTAATAATTTTAAGATTTAACATAATATAATTAAATGAAGTGTAGTTTTAATGTTTTATATTTTATTAAAGTTATTAAAGTTTGGCTTCTCTTCCCCCTCACACATACAATACTAATTTTACAAGTAAACAAAGTCACAACCATGACATAATATTATATGTTTTATTTAATTATATGTTTTTATGACGTTTTACTTTAAATTATTTTTTACTTGTATATATTTAACCATTTGATTAATTTCCTCAAAAAAAATTATTGATATTCATCAATGTTTGTTAACACTTTTAATTCAAATTGATAATTTGCAAAATTATTTTCTTATTCTATTATTGTTGTATAGAAATATTAAACTATTTATATTTTTTGTTTTAAATTTGTTTGTTCAAATAGAATATATACATATTTGTAAATATTTTCTACTTATATATGTATAATCAATATAATCCATGGTTTCAAAGCGTGTATATGAAAAAGAAAGATGTATATATATTTGAAGAGTTGGTAAATATAATTTTATATTTGAAAAGAAAAGTAATTCTTTGAAACTTTTTTCTCTCTTATTTCCACTTTACAACTCATTATAATAATATAATAATGTATGTTAAAATTTTAAGTTAAAAAGTAAAATAAATATAATTAAAATATGTATTATATTGAGTGAATGTATTTTATTTGGTAGGTGTAAAATATCACCACCCATTTAAAAAATATCATTATTATAATGGCGAAGAGATGTGACACTTCTCATATGTTAGGTCATGCTTATAGTTTTTTTTTATCCTAACCATTTTTAACTTGTTTTATTTTTAAAATTGATTTGTGAACTTCGTGAACACCTAAACAAAGTTATAATAACACTTAAGAGTGACATGGAGCAACTATGTAATTTACTCGCGTTAAAGAACATTTTAGATAACCCTCTTCGTGTGCATTTATAAAATAAAAAAGTTAAAATTAGTTTTTCATCAACCAAAAGTAGTTTATATATTAATTAGTTTATAAAAAAATTCTATATATTTTTCTATTTTGAAGTTATACATAACTTAATTTTTTTATATATAAATTTAATAGAAAAATTCCTCCCAACATATTCTATACTAAATGAAATTAAGTGTATAATAATTTTTCGTCACAATTTGGTTTTTGAAAAATATTTAAAGAATGAAAAAAATGAGTATTTAAACTTTATTTAATTTTAATTTTTAAACTATACTTAAGCATAATAACAATATTAATAATTTATGAATTGGGTTAGGTTGAGTGTGAATGGATAAGATTTAAATTTTTATGATTGTTGATGTTTATATATTTAATGAAAAATATAAAGTTGGTGGTCGCAAATGCAATATAGTGGAATGGTGAATGAGCAATGTCTCTCTATCCATCCACTAAGTGGCTTAAAGCCATAAGAGATATCCACTAAGACTAAAGTGTGTTCAAATTTGTGTGCGAAAACTCATTCAATATCTTCTTCAAATTTTTGGTGAAAATTAATATAATAATTCAAATTAAAGTGGGTTTAAAGAGTACATTATGCGAAAAAGACGAAAGGGAGCGGATAAGGATGACTTATTTTATATTAACTTGTTTAATTTTAGTTATTAATATGAGATGATCAACTAAAGAAGAAAACAAAAACTCAAAGGAAGAACCAAAGAGTAAAAAATCTCTTATAAACAAAATTATCATTTAAACACTTCAGAATACAAAATGTAAAGATTGAGAAAAGAAGTCAACTTTGGGGAGTGGACACGTGGCATCAGAGGATAGGATGAAACATTATTAATAAAATAACTTATGTATAGAAACGTGGAATTCAAAGTTCCTTTCTATTTCCTGAGCAACCCAAACCTCACTCCTCAAACCTTTCTTCTTTTCTTGCTTCTGCCTTCTCTCTTCAATCTCTTCTCACTAAGCCATCGGATTGTTGATCAAGTGGTGTTCGAACGTTCCCAGCATAGAGGGCTCCGTTTTGAACTGATCACTTTCTTCCTTCTCACCGGTAAGTAGTTCTTCCTTTCTCCTCCATTGCCTTGGAACCTAGGGCATGCAACTCTACTGGTTGCATGTAACTAGAAACGCTTTTCTTCAAATCTCTGTCAATTTCTAGCTCTAAGAGTTGTTTTCTACCATCAATGTGGTGGTTTGTAGGGTTTTGTTGGGCCCTTGCTGTGTGAGGTACTATAGAGAAGTGTTCTTGTAAGCTGGGCAGTTCAACTCTGAGGTAAGGGGAGTTAGTTGTTTGTTTAAATCTGTTTTATAAATATGCATGCATATTGAATGTTGAACGGGTGTGTTGTTTTGGACTGCATTTTGGTTTTAATCTTATTGGATGTTATGGACTAAAACGTGCAGTTGATGAAACTGTAATGGCTTGCTTGTGAATTGAATTGGATGAACTTAGTTACTGTAAATTGAACATGTAGGAAGTGTTTGGGGGTAAGATTTTTGTTGTAGTATTAATTAGATGGACAGTTTAGCAATTAGGAAGTATTTTTTAGGTCATTTGAGAGAAAGTGGGATAGTGATTCTGAGCATATGAGGTATAGAGTGTTTTTGGAGGGTTAAGACAGTTTAAATAGGTCCAATGTGGCTTGCTAGGAACATAAAATTGATTTAGAACATGTTAAAAATGGTAGAATTGGATTTGAGCCCCTAAGTTGAGGAAATTAGTGTTTTAAGAAGGAATTTGGGTCTTAATCACTTAATAATCACTGTAGGAATGTGTCAAATCAATTAGATAAGTTTAATTAGGTTTTATATCACCAATTAAAGGTCTTAGAAGTTGGAGAAGATTATTGGAAATGGTAAGAGGGTGTGAGTGTACATAATTCTGCAGAACTAGCGTTCTGCAGATTATGCAGACTCGCTATGCGAATGGTTTCGCATAGGGAGTCCTTGCAAGGGGTGCTCTCTACCAGGGTCATTCGCTATGCGACTGGTGGTGGCTTGGAGCCACTGCCATTTTAATTAGAAAAGCGAATGGGGTGCAAGGCGAGAAGATTTGGGGGGTTGGTCTCTGTTTAGACTCTCGTTGTGCGACTTGGTAGCGCTATGTGAGAGACTTAATGTCTGTCACCTATGCGAAGTAATTTGCAAGGCGAGTGTGGTGTGCTATGCGAGCCACTCTGGTTTCGCCATGCGAGCAGTGTGCGTTGTACGAGAAGCCCTGAGTTTAGTTGTTTAATTTCCTTTGGTTTTATGAGTGATTAAGTGGTTTGTTACACTATTTGTGAAGCAAGTTTTAATATCTATGGCCTTATCTAAAAGAGCTTAAACCTGTATGTTGATTCTAATTAAAAGTATATGAGTTGAAAAGGAAAGTGGTATGATCTCAAGGTTGCAAGTATAAGTTTCAAAGTTTAGAATCTCTTGGTGAGATTCTTAGTTGTTTAGAATGAGAGTAGGGGCTCAGTCTTGGGGGTCATCCTGAAACTCCAATGAGCAATCATTCTCAAATAGAGAGGATTGAACCATGTCATGAGGAGTAGTAGGAGGTCTTAGTCTTGGGGGCTTCTAGTATGCCTCAAGGCCCGGAACAGGCTAACCTCGTGAGTGTGATAGGGTGAAACCCATTGACAATGGCTTTAGAAAGTAGTAGAGGCCACCACGAGTGCACGATCCGCCATAGCTCGACTATCATTCTAAGTCCAGATGAGTCAAGTCTAGTACGCAACATGTTAAGATGTATGATTTAGCTTGCTTTGATTGAAATTGAATCTGGTATGTTACACACTGTTATATTATATGTTTTTGTTTACTAGCTCACCCTTCTGCTTATTGTTGTGTCTACTTGTGTGTGGTGTTTTCTTTTGCAATGATCATCCACTCGGATGTGAGTAGAGTTAGATGAGGTGCCTCTAGAGCAGACCTTGGAGGGAAAGGACAGTGCTGCTTAGTGTAGTTAGGATGCATATCTACTTTCGTATATTTTGAAATATTCTTTGTACTTAAAGATTTAAATTTATAGTCATTTTGTATGACTGTAAGTGCTTTATAATATTATATTTGATGACGTATATATTATATATTTTTCATATAATGGGGATGTTACACAAAAATTGAAAAATGTAAGCATTGGAGTTTAGCCAAATATAAGTCAACCATAAAGCTAAAAATTGAAAATGTTTTATTATCGATCATCTTAAGATAATATTATATGTATATATTACTTTATTACTTTAGAGAAATTATTTTTAGATGAATAGAAAAAGAAATTAACAAATAATGAATTAAAAATATTATTATTAGTATAATAATGTCATTAATAATAGGTAGTTAAAATAAAAAGAGAATGAAATAAGGTTGCATATGGTAAGTCGAAGACCTCAATCATTAGAAGAATTAGATGTAATGATTACAAAAGCTCTTATAAATAGGTGTGGGGAGGTGAATGAAAGGAAGGTGAAAAGAGATAGTACATGTAATACTGTCTAAATAATAAATTTAAAAAGTAATTATTAATAACAAATTTATTCACGTTCAAATTAATTTGTAGTTGGATGTTTCATCTTGAAAATTTAAATAAATAAGTTTTACTTAATAGATGAGATATTTTTGAATTATTTTGTAGTCATAGTAAAATTCATTATGACCGACTAATTACTATAAAAATAATTTATACTTATTTTATTAAACTAAAAATAAAATAAAGAAAGAAATATATATATATATATATATATATATATTATTTATATTAATAGAGTTTTCATCATGTCTTATTTATTTACTGTTATATACTGTCCGTAAAACCTCATAGAATGATATTTTAAAAATGATGATAGTTTTAAAATAGTAAAACTCAGTTATATTAATATTAAATGATTTATTTATAAATAAATTTGTTATAAACGAGTTTTATTATTTTAAAATGTATCATTTTTCTAGAAACTATTTTTCTAGAGTTCTCTAAGAGTTATAACTTCTGAGCATCTCTTTGACGTTTAGGAGATGCCTAATCAACCACGACAACAGGGTCTATGTTTCTACCCAATCATTTCTTTGTTTAGAGCAAGTAAGTTTCTATCCCTTTTCCTTTTTATTATCGGTCTTTCATTATGTAGAACAATTTGTTTTGCATGTATCAAATGTGTTTCTTCCTTGATTCTTGGCCAATTTGAGGTTCTAAGGTTTGATTCTGATTCCGATTTGGTGATTTGTAGGCTTTTCTAGAGTTTCTTTCGGTGGAGGCAACGGTTGAGAATTCTTAGCGTCATATGATTTTTTTCTAAGGTAAGGAAAGTTATGTTACCAATAAGGAGCATTGGTATCTTGAAGCTACTGTGAAGTTTTCATGATGTAAAAAATTGAAGAATTGAAGACTCTTATTGTATCTACATTAAAAGCATTTTTGTACAAACAATTGTATAGGAATAACTTTGATGATATATATATACTTAGAAATTTTACTTTTTAGGGAGTCATTGCGCAAATAATCGATTATCAAGTGTAATAATCGATTATCACGAGCCAAAGTAGAAAGAGATTGGTCGCGCAAATAATCGATTATTACACAGAATAATCAATTATCACTGTTTGATTTAATATTGTCTAGGTCGCGCAAATAATCGATTATCACTCAAATAATCGATTATCACTAAAAGTTGGGAGATGTCTTTTCAGTTTCTGACCCTACACGAACAGTAGGCTATAAATAGTGTTTTCCACATCTCTTAGAAAAAAAACTTTTCATTTGAGAGTATTGGAGTTGTGTGCCTAAGGGAAGCTTTGTGTGTGTTAAAAGGAACTAAGCCATAAGAGAATACAAAAAAAGTCTGAGAAAGTTCTCAACTATTAGTGTGCTCGAATCAAGTCTTGTGAATAGGAGAAGCTTGTGCTTAGTGTGTCTAAGGTCGAAGCGGTTCTCTTCAAGTTAATTGAGTTGAAGTTCTTCCGTTTGTTTGTCGAAGGAAGGTGTTCTCTGTTCTTTAATATTTGTTTATCTGATTGTAATCTGCAAACTATATTTTAGTGGAAAAGGTTAATCATTGTTTATAGTGATTAATGACTGAACCTAGAATCTTTTGATTCGAACCACGATAAAATTGGTTCTTTTGACTCTACACTTATAGCACTTAAACTGTTTGATAAAGTTCTTAAAGAAAATAATAATTTTTAAAAGAACCAATTTACCCCTCCCCTCTTGATTATTGACCATAACACGCTCTCTAAAACCTTTCCGCTGCGCGATACCAGTTTTCAACAATTGGTTCAGAGCTTGCTTTGATAGTTTTTCAAATTTTTCGAAAATGGGCGGTCATAATCAAGTTTATGGTAAGGGTGCTTCAATTGATATACCTCCTTTGTTTACGGGTGAAAATTATGCTTTTTGGAAAGTAAGAATGCAAATTTGTTTGGAGTCTATTGACATGGTTATTTGGGAAACTGTTTTGAATGGACCATTTGTTCCCACCATTACTGTAAATAATATACAGGTAGAAAAACCATATTTGCAATTGGCTGCTGAAGAAAACAGACGAGCTCAATTTTATATAAAAGCTCGTAATATAATATCCTCTGCTTTGGTATTAAATGAACTTTATAGGATTGCAGTGTGCAAAACGACTTAAGAAATGTGGGAAGTTCTTCAAGTAACCCATGAAGGAACCGACGATGTGAAGCGTGCTAGGAAGAACACCCTGATATAGGAGTATGAGATGTTTAAGATGCAACATGGTGAAACCATCATTGATGTGCAAAAACGCTTCACACATATTGTCAACCATCTTTTTGTTTAGGTAAGAAATTTGACACTGACGAATTAAATGTTAAAATTCTAAAATCTTTGAAAAGGACGTGGCAGCCAAAGGTTACTATGATAATTAAATCTCAGGACTTGATGTTCATGTCTATGGTTGTGCTTTTTGGGGAGTTGAGAGAGCACAAACTCTAGTTGAATAGATTGGGTGCTGAGAAAGTCCAAGGAAAGAAGAAAACGTTGGCCTTCAAAACTGAATATTCAAAAGGTAAGATTTAGAAAACGATGAGGAATCTAAAGATGGAGACTCAAATGACGAAAATATGATTCACACATTTAGAAAATTCAACAAGTTCATGAAATCTAGAGGCAAGGAACAAATTAAAAAGGACAGGAAGAAGAAACAAAGATCTTCTTCAAATTACAGGTGTTACGGTTGTAGAGAAAAGGGCACATTAATGTCGATTGTCCAAACAACAAGAAAAATGAAGAAAGAAAGGAAAAGAAAATTCACAAAGAGAACAAGACCTACATTGCTTGGGATGATAACGGCTCAAGTAGTTCAAATGATTCTGTTGAAGAAGCAAACTTGTGTTTGACATCTAATATTGATGACACTACAAGCCAAGTAAGTTGTTCTAGTTCTCAAACTTGTGAGTTTGATTTGCAAAATGCTTTTCTTGAATTACTTGATAAATATGAGAAATTGGATGTTGCTTGTAAGAAATTAAAAAGGAAGTTTAAAGAGTTACAATTGAAATTTGAAAAAGCTCTTGAAGAAATAAAAGCTTTAGAAAATAAAATTTTGGATCTAGTAAAGAAAAATGTTTCAAATATTGAATGTGAGTCATGTAAGAGTCACACGCTTGATATTGACATTCTTGGAAATTCGCTTGAAGTGGCAACAAGAAATAATAATGTTGAAATACACCTGTTAAAAAAGTTTATAAAAATAAAAATGTTGTTAAAAGTAAGAACAAAATTAAAAGAACTTGTAGGGTATTATGAGTTGAAAAAGGAACTGCTTTTTATAGAAATTCAAATGTTGTCACATGTTTTCACTATATGAAAAAGGGGCACACTTCTAAAAAATGTAGAATAAAACATTTTGATGTTCCTAATGAAAAATATGTTTGGATTCCTATTATAAAATAATTTACCTCTAACCTCAAAGGACCCAAATGAGATTATGGGGACCAAAACTCTATTATTTTGTTTTGCAGGTTAAATGTTCAAAAGGAAAAGAAAGTTCTATGATATCCTGGTAATTTTTAAGAGTTTTGAAATAATTTATGGATGTTAGATGTGTCTTAGGATGAAAATTTGGCCCAATTTTGCATTTTTCAGAAATTAATGCGCAATAATCAATTATCAAAGGTGATAATCGATTATCTCGGTCTCAATATGAATTTTGAAAATTTGGCTCGCAAATAATCGATTATATTAAGTGATAATTGATTATCTTAAGTTAAACGTATAAAAAAAACTTTTGTTAATTTTTTTTTAGGAATCTCTTTTTTATTTTAAGGAGAATATTATATTTAGGGGGAGTAATATTTTTTAAAGGACATAAATTATTTTTAAGTTAACTAATTTTGGGGAGCATAAAGATTAGATGATTTTTTTATAATGATAAAAAAAGGGGGAGAAATTTTTGGTTAACATCTTATGTGATAATCTTGTGATAACTAGCACCTGTTTGAGAGGGAAATATAAAAGTTTGTTAGATATCTTGTTATTTATCTATATTCTCATATTTCATTATGTATTTTCCTCCCATTTTATGAAATTTCACGTTTTATTCTATTTTGAATTACATCTATTCTTTTGTTGTGGGGAAGAACCATTTGAGTTGGAGTCTTTATTTTTGAACTTTTTGTTTATGATTAAAAAGAGAGAGAAAAACTTCTAATTAGTGTGGTTATTACTAACATGTTTATGTGTTTGTAAGTTTGAATCTGTGCAGGAAATTAGAAATGCTTTTAACAATAAATTTTTTTATCATCATAAAAAAGGGGGAGATTTACTAATAAGGAGCATTGGTATCTTGAAGCTACTGTGAAGTTTTGATGATGTTAAAAGCTGAAGAATTGAAGACTCTTGTTGTATCTACATTAAAAGCATTTTGTAGAAACAATTATATACGAATAACTTTGATGATGTAAAAGTACTTAGAAGTTTTACTTTTTAGGGAATCATTGCGCAAATAATCGATTATCAAGTGTAATAATCGATTATCACGAGCCAAAGTAGAAAGAGATTGCTCGCGCAAATAATCGATTATTACACAGAATAATCGATTTTCACTATTTGATTTAATATTGTCCAGGTCACGCAAATAATCGATTATCACTCAGAATAATTGATTATCACTTTTTTGAAAACCCTATAACGGTCACAAATAATCAATTATCACTGGCTGTTGGGAGATGTCTTTTCAGTTTCTGACCCTGCACGAACCTTAGGTTATAAATAGTGTTTTCCACAACTCTTAGAAAAAAAACTTTTCCATAGCTATATTTTAGTAGAAAAGGTTAATCATTGTTTATAGTGATTAATGACTGGACATAGAATATTTTTATTCGAACCAGGATACAATCATTTGTGTTGATTTTCTTTAACTCTACATTTTTAGCACTTAAATTGTTTGATAAAATTTCTTAAAGAAAATCATAATTTTTAAAAGAACCAATTCACCCATCCCCTCTTGGTTATTGACCGTAACACGCTCTCTAAAACCTTTTCGTTGTGTGATACTAGTTTTCAACAAGCTAGTCCTTGCTTGAGATTACTTTATGGTGTATGTTTAATATATTTATTAGTGACAATATGATGTGAATGTAATAGTAATATTATTCTAGTAAGTATGATTTTAGATGATGAATATTGATAGCATGATGTTTGAATGATTTGTATGAGGTGATATTGATCTTATTGCTATTGTGATTGATGTGCTATGAAGTTGTATTTATGATTGGAATATGATGTAAGGCTTAAATAATAGTAAATTGTCAAATACTTTAGTTTTTAGTGGTTAAAAATGAAGGTATTAATGAGTAGTTTTGAGTAATAGTGTTTGGATGGAGAAAACTGGTATTGCAAGTCTGATTACATGTTATTTGTGAGTTGTTAACACCGTGAGTTGGTGATAATTTGTTGAAGAATTAGATATGGTTCCATGAAGGGGTTTTATAAGGTTTTAAGTGTATATTAGGGGTTTCGAGGAGTGAAATTTTGAAGTAAGGAGTTGAGATAGGTCTGGATAGTTTGTGGTCTGTAGTTAAGTCATTAAGGACTTATCTCAACATTTGTTTTGTTGAAATTGGGGTATGGAGTGGTAGAATTGAGTTTAGGTAGTCTAGAATGGGTAGTTTGGGGTGTTAAGTGGTCAATTTGAGATAAAGGTATGTTTTCAGAGGTATCTCAGTGTCTAAGAGTGTTTAGGAACAATTTAAACTTGTATAGAGGGTATCCAATGTCAAAATAGGTGAATTTTAAAACCTAGTATAACTAGGCATGGCAAAAAATCTACGCCCACGGATATCTGCGAATAAAATTCGCGATGGAAAGTTAATACCCGCGAGTTGCGGGTAGCGGGTATTTTAATACTTGCTTATAGACGAGTCGGGTGTGAATACTATACATTTTTATCCTTAGGTTTAAATTAGGTTTTATTCTTTTGCCTCTTTCTGCATTTGTGCAACAACCTCCTCATGTTCGTGCTTTCAGAACACGTTTTGTGCCACCATCGTGGACATACAATACTGTGTTGGATTTATGACTGTCTTGACACCATACAAACCAGAGGAAAGGACACACATTGTACCATCATCGGTGTTCAATGTCGGAGACGCACTTTGTCGACCAAGAACGGTATCTCTTCCAACTACCTCTTTTCATTTTTCCTAATTTCTTCTTGCCTCTAGTGAGTTCTATTATGGCTTTTGGAAATTTTTCATATGGTCATTATTTGGATCCCATTCTTCTCTCTTTCTCTCACTCAACCAATTAAAGCTTACCACTGCAAAATCAACCCTTCCTTCCATATCAGTTCACCACATGTGCGCTATACCAGATTTACAATCATTCAACGCACCTTAAAAAAAATTTCAAACACACTTTGTCGCAGGAAGGGGTAGCTAAGAATGAAGGATGTGGAAGAAAAGTGACAAAGAGGCATTGAGAGGTTTCTCCCATGTGGATGAAACATGCATCATTATGAGTGTGAAGCAGCACTTGTTATGATAAACTTTTCCGTAATTGAATCATATGAAAATGCACTCATGATGATAATTGGAATCATCTTGCTATGGACAACAATTAAAAGAGGCCTCATAAAAACTTATCTCGTAAAGCGTAATAGTTTTTGGTTCTTAAGTTGCAAAGATGGCTTATATGAAACTTGGCGTGACATTTCGC
This sequence comes from Vigna umbellata, assembly GCF_029865625.1. Lineage (NCBI taxonomy): Eukaryota > Viridiplantae > Streptophyta > Magnoliopsida > Fabales > Fabaceae > Vigna > Vigna umbellata. Next base: position 2,625,601 of record NC_142173.1, read on the forward strand.
TTTCCAACCCCTTTTTTTCTTTTCCTTTCAATTATTTATATTTTTTTTTCCAATTTAATTTGGATTTCATTTAAGAACTTATAAAATAATTTCTTTAAAAAATTCGCAGATTGAAAACATTATCCATGGGTTGAAAAAATTCGCGAATTTTTTTATACGGGTAGCGGGTCGAGTAATGAGTACATTTTTGTCATGCGAGTCGGGTTGCAGGTAGGCACCATCTGTGTCCGACCCAACCCGTTGTCATCCCTAGGTATAACATTGGGCGCCCTCCTAACGCCCCTTAAGCACCCTTTTACCGAGAGGAACTCGCTCGAGCGCCCTTGGGCACCCCGTGAGCGCCCTTGTTCCAAGGGTTTGGCGCCCAGGTGTTAACACATTGGCAAGTGTACCAAATCGTGTCAAGTAATATAAAATGGTAAGACCAAGTATCGTTTCCCAAGAGACTCCTGTTTACTTAACAATTGTGTAATACCTTAATTAATTAAGACTCAAGAGCTATTTTGTTGGTATTTAAATGCAAATGCAACAAAAGTAAATATGAATGCAAATTGATCAATTGAGGCTTGACACAAGAATGCGTGGATGAGGTTGATAATATGAGATGATGATGTTGTTAGGGTTAGATTTCACCTATTTCACTTTTATGTATATTAGAATTCATCTTCTTCATTGGAATGTTAATATCTCTTTCTAAATTACTTAGAACCCGATGTCTCGGCGTAAAAATCCTTGTCTTGATTATTAGACAACAATCCCTTGAAAACCCTAACAATCAATTCTGCATTAAGAAAAGAAGCTTAAGACAATCAAACGTCATATCCCTAGGCAATATTCCCTTTGGGTGAAATTCTCTAGATCTTGATTCATAAGATATTTCCCAATACTCAAATAAATCAAACATCAAGTCATGAATGACCAAAACATAACAAGCATTAAGAATAAGAGAAAATCACTAACATTCAATGAAAGAAGCATAAAATGTTTAAATCATATTCAAATACATGAAAGTTTAAAGGTTACATCATCCCCAACAACAAATGAGTTTAGTTCTCCATTGTCATGGAGAACCTTGGCTTACAATGGAAGAATGAATGAATGGAAACCCTACAAAGTGAGAAGGAAAGCTCCCGCATGCCCAATCTCCCTTCAAAGGGTCGAAAATAAGCTTTTCTGTGCTCCAGCCGTCCAAAGATATGAACCCTAGAGTGTAGAATCCTTTAAATAGATCAACATTAGATCATGGGCCAACGTCGCTGACGCTCAACGCCCTAGCGTGACTGCGAAGATACTGGCTCTCACCGTCTTGACTAAGGGCAACCAAGCGTCATGCGGTGTGGCTGGCTGGCGCTCAACGCCCCTGGAGGGGGCGCCCAGGCATGCTTACGAAGATACTAGCGCTCAGAGCCCTAAATGGGGGCAACCAGGCGCCCTTGCGAGACTTGTGACGTTGAGGGCCCCTAAAAAAGGCAATCAGGCGTCCTACGGTCCTTCTTCAGCCTTCTTTCAGCCTTCTTTCAGCCTTCTTTCCTGATGCTTATGATGTCCCTCCTAGGTTCCAACTCCTTTATACTTTTGCTCCTCTTCCAATCATACCAATAACCTACAAAATTAAGGGAATTAGTGATCAAATTCATAAAGTATAACCTCTCTTCCCTAATTTACCAAATTACAATAAAACAAGAGTTTAAGCATGCTTCAAAGTCAAAAAGGGTTATTTTAGTATCAAAATAGCATCACAAATAACGGTAAATTCAACCGTTATCACCAGGCGCCCCTTTTGGGGGCTGAGTGCCCCTCAACCAGTTTTTGTTTTTTTTTTCAATTTCGGGATCTTAAATTCGGGGTTATGAATATCAATTGTGAACATTCTTTAGGTCATTTCGTAGGTTTTGGACCCTTTCGGAGTTGTTGGTGAGGGTTTCAAAGTTGTTTTCCTTGCCTAGTGTGAGTATCAAGTTGCTATGAAGAAAATTGTGTTATTGTGTGATTTCTGATGACTTGTACGGGTGTTTCTATTTTTTTAATGTATGATCAGTAGTCTTATGTATTAGTATACTATGTGAATGTGAAGTGATCTCAATGGTTTCAAAGGTATGGAAGAGAGTTCCAAGGAGGAACTTCTCATTGGTGGTTTCAAGTATTATAAGTATGAATATGGGAAGCTTAGTCTTGAAGTTCATCCCGACATTCTAATGGTCATCCATTCTCAGGTAGAGAGGGTTAAGGAATGTCGTAAGAATAGCAGAAGCTCCTAGTCTAAGGGCTTTACCTTGGCCTAAGGCAAGTGATAATTGACTAATCTTGTGTGATAGTTTGGGGTGGACCAATTGTTTCACCACAACAAGTGCACGAACTCTGATAGCTCGATATTCATACAAATATGGATAGTCAGTCAAAAGGTTGTCATGCATAAAGTGGTTGGTTGGTTTGGTGTGATATATGTATGTTGTGTAAAATGTTTAACATGTGTTTGATGTATTATGAATTGTTTGTATTGCTAGCTTACCCTTTTGTTTATGATTTGTTTGTATGTTCTGGTGCATTATTCTTGGCTATGATCATTTGGTGGGTGTGAGCAAAGGGTGATGAGGTTTCCTAGAGTAGGCTCTTGATGGAGGGACTACTGGTTGCTTAGTTTCTCTTTTAGACTTGCCTTTGTCTATAGTTTTAGTTATAGATAGTTTGTATATATAAAGTTTCTTTATGGTTATTTTAATGACTGTAATAACTTTATATTTCTACTTGTCGACTAACCTATCGTATTAAAATTGTGCTGACTATTTTATAGTATTTTATACTGTATTTTGGGATGCTACACTGTCTAAATTATAAATTTACAAAATATTATTCTTTATAAAATTTATTTATATATTTTTTTAATTATTTACTTTATATCATTTTTTAGTTACATTTTATATTTATAAATAAGATATTTTCTATTAATAACATAACACTCTTCATTATTTTTTATTCCTCTTTTATTTTCTTTTTCTTTTTCTCTTTGTTATCAACATTATTTTATAATCAATTAAGTTAGATAATGTTTTCAGTACATGTTTATAGATATAGCAATAATTATTTTTCCTTTCATATGTGTTGTACACTCTTTTCATATTAATTTGTTAATATAAATTTATTTCACATTTTATGGTTACATTATTTACAGTAATCATTATTAATATATATATATATATATATATATATATATTATATTATATTATTTATTGTGAGCTAGTTCTAAACATGTTAAATTAATAAGTGCAAGTAAATTTTGATGTGGAATTTTGGCACTTTTGTTTTAAATTGTGTACATTTGTATCAAATTTTCCTAATTTAATAAAGATGAAATGTAATCATGTGTTTCCGAGTTTTTGATTAAAAGGAAATCATGTGATCCCTATTTTGTATATGTTTCTGGTAAATTAAGAGAGAAGGAAAAGAGAAGAGCAAATCTTGCAACAATTCGCCCAAGCTAGAATGATTTCGCCTAAGCGAGAGCTTATTAGAGAAATACCTTCTACAAGCCACTCTCCCCTAAGCGAAAATGATTTAGCTTAGGCGAGAATGACCTTTCTTTTCTATGAAGACCTTCTCGCTTAAGAGATAATCAACTAGCTTAAGCGAGAATTCATGCATCATGATTCAAGAGGAAAGTGACGGTGATAGAAGTGGCTCCACTCTTCAAGTTAGAGCAGCTCCACGAACAGGAAGAAGGCGGCAAAATGGAAAGATGATTGATGGAATAGATGCACGCAAGGTGTTTGTTGATTGGTTTCGTGAAGGGGTGGTGAGTGTATGAGGCTTCTCAAGCTCAAAAGGTCTTCCAAAAGGGAAGGAAACTAGAGGAGGGAGTGCAGAATAAGCACAAAGAAGATTGAACTCTGAAGATAGGCCTGAAGATATCTCAACAACATTTCCTTATCAATTCAAAATTAGAAAATACATGGAGATGCACCTCTCTTTTATAGGTAAAGAGAGAGCTCTGAATCTTGCCTTGCAAGTTTCTAAAATTACAAAAGAAACATGCCTTGCAAGGTTCGTAAGTCAGCTAATTAAAACATGCATAAAAGAAAAGGCTGGTTCGCAGTGGCTAGGTGCAGTCTACAGGTGGTTGGGCGTTCTGTAGAATCCGGAAGCCAAAATCCTTTGGAAACTTAATCTGGAAGTCATTCTGTCCAATCCGGAAATTATTGAAAATGCACTCTTTTTTGCTTCCTTTTCTCTCCTTTGCTTGGAAAGCCTTCTAAGATGTATAGCCTTCTAAGATGTATAGGCATAGTTAAAGAGAATCCATCTAAGAATTGGATAAGGAAAGAGCTTTTGTTGAAAGTCTTTATTCACTCCCCTTTCTTAGTCTTAGTCTAAGTTGATACTTCTTTGGATGGGAAATCCCTAAAGGAGTTGCCATCAGACGGGGAGTTGGGAATTAAATCACATAGTTATTGAAAGAGTTTTTCTTCAACTTTAGTTTTAGGATCTTCTTCCTCATCTCTTAGAATGTCAATGGCTATCATGAGTGGCTAATCCTTTCTCTTGGGATTGAATGTAATCGATTCGAACTCGGATGTAATTTGGTGATATTTATATATAACATTTATGTTTTTATTCAACATTGATATTTTTGTCTGCTCTTAGTGCTTGATTCTATCTGATCAATAGTTTCATGAATGTGAATTTTAGATGCGATAGGAAAGTATTTATAAAAATGTAATCTGAACAAAAGTACTTGACATATTTTTATGCTAGGAATAGATTTCAATATATCAATTGCTTATAACACCTGAACATAATGTTGGACAGTTTGTTGGATATGTGAGGAATAAGGAACTAATCTTATGAATTTTATACGTGAGGAATTGGTATAAATGACTTTTGTGCGTTGCAAATATATTGGTAATTTCAGATGCTATATGTTTATATTCATTCAGATTGCAGACGAGTGAGATATATGAATTCAATCCCAACTTTTCATATTAAATTTTCTCTAACTTATTTGCTATTATTATTTTACTTTCACGCAACGTAGTAGAAATTATTAAAATCCAGTATGAATCAGATTGAATATCCTTGTATATATGTTGTTTTAGATAAAATTATCTATTTAATTGAAGTTGTTCCTCGTGGGATTGACACTTTCACTTAAAAATCATTATACTACAGTTGACTATTGGTACGCTTGCCAAAATATTCAACATAAATCTTGCAAAATTTGGATTTGCAGTTCTTGATATTATGGAGAAGAATTATTTGTCTTGGATATTAGATGCTTAAATACATTTAGATGCAATAGATCTTGGTGATGCCATTAAAGATATAAATAAAGAATTAAAATAAGATAAGACTAAAACTATGGTTTTCCTTTATTATCACCTTTGTGAATGGTTGAAAATTGAATATCCTATTGTAAAAGATCCTTATATAATGTGGAACAATTTAAAAGAAAGATATGACAACCATAAAATTACGATTCCTCCAAAAGCTCGTTATGATTGGATGCAATTACAGTTGTAAGATTTTAAAATTATAAGTAAATCTAATTATGCAATTTTTAGAATTACTTCTCAATTGACTTTATGTGGGGAAAAAAATAATTATGAGGTTATGTGAGAAAAAATATTCTCTACTTTCCATGCAACTAAATTGCTCTTGCAACAACAATATCGTGAAAAAAGATTTAATAAATAATTTGAATTGATTTCATGCCTTCTTGTGGCTGGACAAAAAACTGAGCTTTTGATGAAAAATCAGGAGGCCTACCTAACTTGTTCTACTCCATTTGCAGAAGTGAATCTAGCAACATCTGATTCACATCTTCGTGATCAAGGTTATGGTCGTGGTTGCAGTTTTGGTCATGGCCATGGTGTTGGTCATTTTCATGGTCATGATAGTAATCATGGTCGTGGACATGATTATGAAGGAAATTTCATAGAGACTTTTTATGAATAGAAGTCGAAGATTAATGTGAAAAAGGAAAAAGAAAATAATGGTAAACAAGATGAAAACATATGTTATCGTTGCGATGTAAAGGTCATCAAAATCGTACTTGTCATACACCAAAGCATCTTGTTGGACTCTACCAAGAATCACTTAAAAATAAGGAGGAGAACATAGAAACATTTTGCTTATGAAGATGGTGATTCTGATTATGGTCATATGGATGCTACTCATCTTGATTGTTGAAAACTTATATAAACCCCACTTAAGAGTAAAAAACTTCTTCAATCCAATGATTTATCATGTACTGCATGTTCACAAGGAAAGTTGATAATAAGACCATCACTAGAAAAAATTAGAAATGATTTAATCTCATTTTTAGAACAAATACAAGGTGATATTTATGGTTCAATACACCCATATGTAGACCATTTAGATATTTCATATCAACTAAAAGGTCACATATTTGTTTATTATCAACCCACAATCAAACATTTTCTAAGTTATTAGCATAATTGATCAAGTTAGGAGCTCACTTCCCAGATTATCCAATTAAGAAAATCTATCTTGATAATGTTAGTGAATTTACATCTCATGTTTTTAATAAGTATTGTATGTCAATGGGAATGAAGTTGAACATTCAGTAACGCATGTTCATACTCAAAATGGACTCGTAGGATCATTGACAAAACATTTAAAATTGATTGCAAGATCATTACTTATTGGAACTAATCTTTAAATGACTACTTGGGGATGTGTGAATTTGCAAGCTACAATATTGATTCGCATAAATCCAATGAGTTATCACAAATACTCTATTATGCAGTTGGTTTTTGGTCAACAAGCTAATATTTCTCATTTAAGGATTTTTGAGTGTGTAGTATATGTTCTAATTTTTCTACCAAAAGGGACTATGATGGGTCCTCAAAGAGGATTGAGAATATATGTTGGATATGATTCTCCATCAATAATAAAATATCTTGAACCATCAATAGAAGACTTATTTGTAGTTCGATTTTTCGATTGTCATATTGATGAATAAGTTTTTTCCCAACATTAAGTGGAGAAAGAAAACAATTGGAAAAAGATATTGATTAGAATGAATTATCATTATCTCATTTTAATCCTCATACAAAAGAATTAAACTGGAAGTTCAAAGAATAATTCATTTACAAAATTAGTCAATTAATTATCAGATATTTGTACTGACAAAAAGGATTATTAAATCACATATATCAACTGCTAATGCTCCAAATATAATTGATATTAATTAATAACATGCTTGAAGCATGGTAGGCCCATTGGATCGAAAGACATGCTTGAAGCGTGGTAGGCCTATTGGTTACAAAGGTAAAAATCCTCGAATTAGAAAAGGAGCTAAATAGCAAAACGACCTAATAAAAAAGGTGGAAATCTCAAAAGATTTATTTGACATAATTAATGATTTGATTTCAGAAGAATGTCAGGTACCTAAAATTGTTGAAGAAAATGAGATCTCAATAAATTATGTCATGAATAAGATAATATGGAATCAAAATAAAGTCAACATTGACGAGGTTTTTGCATATAATATAGTGATGCATGTTATAAGTGACAACGAGGATCAAGAACTAGTGGCCATTGAAGATTGTCGACAAAAAAATGATTTACCAAAATGGAAAGATGAAATCAAAGTAGAATTAGATTCGCTTGTTAAACGAAATGATTTTGGACCTATAGTTCGCACACTTGAGGGTGTAAAACCCATTGGGTCCAAATGGATTTTGTTGTAAAAATGAAATGAGAATGGTGAAATTATTTGATACAAAGCACGATTAGTTGCTCATGGTTTTTCACAAAGACCTAGTATTGATTTTGAAGAGACATGTTCATAAGTATTGGATGCAACAACATTTAGATATTTCATTACCCTAGTTACACGAAGGTTTGCATTTACATCTAATGGATGCTACAACCTATTTGTAAGGTTCTCTTGAGAATGATATTTATATGAAACTCCCTTGAGGATTTAATTTTTTCAACAAAGCAAATTATAAAGAGGATTATTCAGTAAAATTGACAATGTCCCTTTATAGATTAAAGGAATCAGGACATATGTGGTATAACAATCTTAGTGAGTACTTATTAAAGGAAAGGTATAAAAATGATCGTATTTGTCCTTGTATTTATATGAAAAGATTAGAAAATCAATTTAAATAATTGATGTTTATGTGGATGACATAAACACAATTGGAACTCCTAATGAGCTCACAAAGGAAATCGATTGTTTAAAGAAAGAATTTGAGATGAGGATCTTGGAAGGACAAATGTTTTTCTGGGATTAATAATTGAGTATTTAAATAAATGTGTTTTTGTACATCAAGACATAATGAAAGTTCTCAAAAGGTTCTATATGGATAAATCGCATTCATTATGCAATCCAATGGTGATGAGGTCGTTAAATGTTGATAATGATTGTTTTAGACCTCAAAATAAGGATCACGAACTTATTGGTCCTAAGGTACCATATCTTAGCGTTATTAGAACACTATTATATATTGTTAATTACATTTGACTTGATATAGCATTTGCTGTAAAATTTGCATATATTTCGTTATCTTAAAGGTAATATGAATATGAGCTTATTTTATCCAAATAATTCAAAATAAGATCTAATGGGTTATACAAATGTAGGTTATTTATCATATCCTCACAATGGTCTATCACAAACAGGATATTTGTTTACATGTGGTGACAATTATTTAATGACGGTCTGTGAAACAAACCATAACAACAACATCGTCAAGTCATTCAAAAATGTTAGCATTACATGAGGAAAATCATGAATGTATTTAGTTAAGGTCTATAATTTAACATGTGCGAAAAACTTGTGGTATTTCCTTAGAAAAAATGAAATCAACTACCATATATGAAGCCAATAGTGCATGTATTGCTTAATTGAAATAATAATATATTAAAGGAGACAAACCAAACATATTCTTCCAAAAAAAATTAACTCATGATCATTAAAAATATGATGATATAAAGATCCAACAAATTCGTTCGTGTGAAATAGAAAATGTGATAAACAATACTATATTAAAGAATAAAGAAATAAAAAAAATTGCTGAACAACATTATAATGAAGAATAAATAATTATGTGAACCAATTGCTCAAAAGTTCTCCTCGACATAAACTTTGTAAATAAATTTGCTAGATTTTCACATGATTGAATATGTTGGATCTTTATATCACCATTTCTCTGAATATCATGATTAAAAAATAATTTTGGAAGATTGGACTCTCTCACCTTAATGATGTGATTAAATTTACACGAGGAAGAGAAATAGAAAATGTGATAAACAATATTATATTGAAGAATAAATAATGATGTACTTATTTACCTTTGGATAATGATACTTTGACAACATATTTTGACAACATTTTGACACGGCCACATGTCAAAATTTCAGTGGTCTACATCGAAAAGAAATTAGAAAACGAAAGAGGTGGAAATGAAGGGGTGTAGGGTTTCAAGTGGCAGAGTTCATTTTGTGATTTCAAAATCAGAATATCGGTTTGGGTCAAAGAGAACCCTAGAGAGAAAGATCGCCTAGCAGACTCGCGTCGCGGTAAGGATAACCATCGTTTGAGGAAGTTTTGACCTTTCCACGAACTGGCACCGTTCATCGGAGGAAAATTCACCGTCGTTCGAACATTTGGAAGCAACGGGCACCGAAAGGGATGCGTTTTCGTCATTTCGCCATCGTTGGACCGTTCATTTGGGCAATCGTTTTTTATTGTTTGGTGGGTTTTAGTTGTTTTCTAATTTTTTTTACCATTTAGTGGTTTTTTTGGTTTATGGGTCGTATTGAAATATTGTTTAATCTTGTTTGGTTTTGGTGGTGTCATGGAGGAACTTGGTGAACAGAGTTAAGGTTAACATAGCAAGAAAAATGTATGTGGGGTTCTATTAGATTTGCATAGATTTAGGATTTTTATGTATTTAAATAGAAAGCATGTTTATGTAAGTAGATAGTCTTTAGACACTTCTGCAAGACCAAGTTGATAGGTGCTTGAATGAAAGATTGACTTCTGAACACAAGGGTTACACTGAGAAGACTTTTTTTGTTGGTTGTTATGTTTGACAGAGTGTATTAAGACAGGTAGAAATTTTTTTATCTAAGTTATGTGGTCAATGGGTAGATAATGAATTCGATGTATGTTTCTCAACATCGTCCCACAACTCCACAAGTTTCAAAACAATAACTCTACAATCATATCTGCATGAAACAAAGTCCAACATACAAATAATGTTATTTAACATATCAATGAAATAATAAAATATTATAATTACAAAAATAAACATTGTAAACTTACAAGTTTGGTTGGATTGGAGTCTGCAAGTGTTGTACCTGCAATGACAATTTGTTGTTTTCATAACGATAGAACAAATGTCCAAAAAACAACTCAAGATTATGTGCCTGCAAAACTGCATAGTCCACTTTACTTTCCAAACTAGTAAAGAAATTTAAAAATACAAAGTACACATCAATTAGAAGACATACAATCAGAGTGTCAATCTTTTTACGTTCTGATCTGTTGTGCCCAACAAAGTCGAGTGCAAACATTTCCATTGATGGAATCTTCACGGCGTTGCACCACTAATGTCCGTCATGGATAATTGGGACAAACAACTACAAAACACTAAATGTGTCAACAAATATGCAGTAAACCATCAACATTGTCTCAAACTACATTTTATGAAATGTAACATTAATTGGTTTTGGTGTAGTGTCATGAAGGAATTTGGTGAACAGAGTGAAGCTTCTCATAGCAGGAAGAAGGTATGTGGGGTTCTATTATATTTGCATAGATTTAGGGTTTTTTTTTTGTATTTAAATAGAAAACATGTTTTTGTGTGCAGTTAGTCTTTAGACACTTATGCAAGACCAAGTTGATAGGTGCTTTGGACGAAATGTTGACTTCTGAAAACAAGGGTTACATTGAGAAGATTTTTTTTGTTGGTTGTTATCGTTGCCAAAGTGTATTAAGATAGCTAGGAATTTGTTATCTGAGTTATGTGGTCGATGGGTAGATAACATGGGTGAGTTTCGATGTATGTTTCTCAACACCATCCTACAACTCCACAAATGTCAAAATAATAACTCCACAATCATATCTACATGAAATAAAGTCCAACATACAAATAATGTTATTTAACATATCAATGAAACAATAAAATATTATCATTACATAAATAAACATTAAAAACTTATAAGTTTGGTTATATTGGACTCTGCAAGTGTTGTACCTACAACAACGGTTTGTTGCCTTCATAATGATTGAACAAATCTCCAAAAAACAATTCAAGATTATGTGGCTGCAAAACAACATAGTCCACTTTACTTTCCAAACTAGTAAAGAAATTTACAAATACAAAGTACACATCAATTACAAGACATATAATCACAGTGTTAATCTTTTTACGTTCTTTTCTATTGTGCCCAACAAAGTCGAGTGGAAACATTTCCATTGATGGAATCTTCATAGCGTAGAACAACCAATGCCCATCATGGATAATTGGGAGAAACAACTACAAAGAAATAATCTTGTCAACAAATATACAATAAACCATTAACATTGTCTCAAATTACATTGTATGAAATGTAATTGCACTAACAAAATCAGCATTAACAATGTCATCAAATCCAATGATCTCGGACTAGAAGTAGTTCTTCATGTAATCATTTAATTTCTAAACTTTGCGATTATTCATTTTCCTTCTTGAGTTAAATAAAACACGGGTCTGTAAGAAAATCACTAATTTAGCTTTCATTTGTCATGTGAATACAATTTTTACAACAGAAAATGTCTAATATTTTAACCAACCGCATATAATGGACTAAAACATATCATTTTCACTACTCTAGTGTACCTTCGTTCAAAGTACATTAAGACAGTTGTTGCAAACAAATCCCTTACAAAACCAACAATTTCATAATTATACATAATTCCACCAACATAAAAACTATAACAAAAATAACCACACCAAATTTCATTATTACCATGTTGCCGACCTGCCTCCCAGGTCCTAAAAAGAAACACTCCTGGGTCCCAAATGTTTGACGGCAAATTTCAAAAACAACCCGTCCAAAAGACATCGCAAATGTAATGATGTGTTATCATCTGACTCAAAAATATGATTTCAAACAATAACAGTTTTAAAATTCATTACCTCCAAGGAGGGTTATACAGAATAACCAAGCTATACAAGTATTTCTGATTCACGTTCAAAAAAGGAACATCCTCATGCGGGTGCAGCCGTGGAAGGATGGCTAAGAGAGGTGCAACATCCTCAATGTCTTGAACGTCCTCCTTCTCTTCGTCCAAACAATCACCCATATCAGTATAGTGATAACAGTTGAAAAACTGTTATTTTCATAACACTTAGAAACTAGCTTGGAATCATGTTTTTGCTTATATTTTTGGAAATAAGAGAGTTGGACAGGTTTATGCTTGATTTCAATGTTTTATGCAGGTTTCAAGGTGAATTTGATGAAAGAAGTGAAGAACGATAGAGATGGAATCAGAAAAGAACTCAAAAAGTGCAAAAGAAAAGAAGCCGCAAGTACCGCTCAGCGCCATTTTACCGCTGAGCGGCACTAATGAACACCTGTTGGCTCCGCTGAGGGGTGAAAGTGCAGCTGAGGGGAAGAATTCAACCCACGCACTTACCGCTGAGCGGTAGTTTACCGCTGAGCGCCATTATTTTGGGCTTAGGCCCACTTTTATGTAATATTTAGAATAGTATATAAGCTTTAGGACTTCCTAGGGTTGGTATCTTTGGCAGAGTACGAAGCAGAAACACACTTTTCACCCCTTGGGGGTAGAATTGGAGATGGTGACGGCTCTCCTCTTCTCTTTCTCGGGTTTTTCTATCTCTTCCATTCTTTCATTCCATTGTTCATCTATTTCTTCCATGACGATGGAGAACTAAACTTCTTGTTGTTGGGGAATCAATGTAATCTTTTGAAGCTCTCATATATGGAATTTTGTGTTTAAACATCATATTTATGATACATGCTTTCTTTCATCATTAGTTAGGGTTTTTCTTCTTTGCTCAAAGCATGCATTGTTTAACTCATTCGATGTCATGATTATTGCTTTTGTCGATATGGACACATACGGGGAAATCTAGAACTGGGGAAATTCTCCCAAAAGCAGTATTGCCTAGACATAGGGATATGAGGGTTGGTTGCCTTTAAGCTTTTTTGCTTCAGAATTAATTATTAGGGATGCTAGGAATTGTATGAACTCATAATTAAGGATAGGCTTTCTTCACCGAGACATCGGATTTAAGGTAATTTAGAGAGTGGCATTAACATTGATGAAAAGAATGATGAATTCCTAAAATATATGAAAGTGGATAAGATGAAATTGATTACCCCAACAACATACTCATCCATATAATTCGTTCAGTGTTTGTGTTCTTTTTTCACATTGATCATCACATGCATACATGTTTACTTTTTGTCTTTTGCATTTGAAACTTATAACAATTTGTTCTCAAGTCTTAAATAATCAAGAAATCATATAACTAACTAGGCCGTGAGTCCTTTGGGAGAACGATACTTGGTCTTACCGAGTTTATTACTTGATACGATTCGGTCACACTTGCCGAGGATTAAACAAGTTTTTGGCGCCGTTTTTCGGTGTTCATAAATTTGTCATCATATAGTTGACCGTTTCTAAACATGGGGATGCCTCATCTACTTCAACGTGAACAAGACCACCATCTGCTTCACCATCAACATCACCATCCTTTGCTTCACCACTAGTGCAGAAAAGGCTTTTAACGTATGTTATTGGGGGCTTTTGGCGTCTGATCACTGTCTAACGTCTTATTGGGAGATGTCGGACCCCATGGTTAGAGTCTGTATAGACATCAGACTGTACAACTCAGAGGTCTATATAAACATCAGACTGTACAATTCAGACGTCTGTATAAATGTCAGACAGTACAAGTCAGACGTTTGTTGGGTGTTTTTTTTTAAATTAAATTATTTTTACAATAAAACTACACCTAAAAAGTAGAAAATTGTCCCAGCACAACAAACCTTCTTAGCAGATTAAAACACAGTGGAGGGAAATGGAGGAGTGCACGCAACAATTCGCAAGCCAAAAACGGTCAAAATCTTCGTCCAAGAACACGCGAGAAACTACACCAAAACACAAAAGAAACACATTTTAATCGGTTTAAATGGAAGATAATTCATCAAAGAGTAATTTAGTCGGAGAAAAACTAAGTTTAAACGGGGTAAAAGAGAGAAAACGCACCTGAAAAATGCAAACCGCGGAAAGAAAACACGAGGAAGATGATGAACAATGTGCGTAACTGCCCGCGAGTTTGCGCTGTGGTAATAAAATGTTTTAGACGTCGGTCCCCTCCGTGGCCGACGTCTAAATCCATTTAAACATTAGGGCCCCTACCAAGCCGACGTTTAAATCATTTAAAATATTAATTTTGGCAAAGCCTTTTGTCCTCCAACTTTAGGGGCACCGATGTCTAAGGGGTATTTAGAAGTCGGGGCTGACTAGCCGACGTATAAGGGCAATGAAACAATCACTTTTTACATACCTCTACAGGTCATTTGGCGACAAACTCTAGGGAGGCCAACGTCTAAGGGGTATTTAGACGTTAGTGTGGCAGGATCACACGTTTGAGTGGCGAAAAAAAATGACTTTTGGGATTCTTGGTGATGAGTGCATATTTATGCCCACCTTTATGCTTTAAAATTAAATTTTTTCATGAGATTTATGTGCTTAAATGATTGATTTAAAGTGAATGTGTGACGATTGGATTTATTGGGTTTGGGAATTAAAGAGACGGAAAAAGTGAGTTTTAGCGCATAAATTATTCTTGGATATTCTTATGTTTATTTGTGCAGCTGAAATTACAAGTTATTGGTCCAAAGATGCAAATTAAGGCCCAAAATCAAATTTTGTTTGGAACCAATATACAATCATTACCTTTGCACCTCCTAAATTTCCCCACATACACCCCTCTTTTCTTAACCAGACCCAACAGTCAAATTGCCTAAGATGGTGCCACGTGGCAGTCCACCACTAACACAGATAGCCAATCAGGTAAGACCATGTCATCCATCCTTGCACTAATCAGAGAACCAACCATATTGTGCCACGTCCTCACCCTTGTCACGTCAGCATCTCCTTCAACCCTTCTCCAGAAACCCTAATCCTCCTCTACATCGTCGCACCCTCTGTTATTGCCTTCCTTCCGCCAAAAACCCTCGTGCCACCACTTTGTCCCACCGCAACCGCAAGACCGCCGCCACCATCCTTTTCGTCGTGCCACCATCCATCACACACATCCACCATCACCACCAAACTATCGTCGTAGAGCCACCCCTAGATCAGAATCGCGCCGCTGCTTGCCTCCACTTGCAACCACAATCAGACCTGCAAATCCAAAAATACAACAGAAACCCAATCGCGATCTTCATCGCACCTCTCCTCGCGAGTTCGTCTAATCTCGAACCACCATCATCTTCTCCTCCATTTTTCTCGCACATCAACTCCATTGGAATGCAATCGCGACTTCTCCATCAACCAACAGAATCGTTGACACGCCATCAGAGGTGAATTCATCTTCTTCACGAGTCTACGCCACCACACCATTAACGGACCTACAAAGTCGAATCGCACAACCTCCACATGCCACCATCTTCCTCGCGCCAATGTCGCGTTGTCCACCATCAACAACCGCATCGTGCCTCGCCGTTCCACACCATCAAACCCTAAATCGCGCCATTGTTCATCAATCCTCTTCGCGAGACAGAGGCACCATCACCACCGCGAAGGCCGTTGCGCGAGTTCATCTTTCTTCGCGACCTGCAGATCCAATTCTGAAACCGTGAATCTCCATCAATTTCAACCTTCGCGCACTGCAAAGGAGAAGAGTAGCGCCTCCAGAAACGCGATCCCTCTTCCATTCTCGCGGCTCAGAAGTCTTTCCCCAATCTAAACCCTAACTTTGGGTGGGGAAGGGCTGCCACGTGGTTGACTATCATTGGCCATGTTCATCTGGTCAAAGCTGGTCAAATAGGGACTTTTGTGCAATTTTGTAAAGAAAGGAGGGGCTAAAGCACATATAAATGAAATTTCAGGGCTTATGTGTAATTTTGGAAAATACAGAAAGGCTAAAAGATAAAATTCAATTGTTGAATTAATTTAATTTAGGAATATCAAACAAAAAATATCTTCCAAATAATATTATAATTATCTAAATCTTTTAGTTATTTGGAAGATATATGATATAAGATAATTAAGTTAATATCTATCAAATATTCTTTAAAAATGATTTAATCTAATGAATATTTGAAAGATATAATATATCAATAGAAAAAATCTTATCAACAAACTATTCAGAGTTCAAGCCCAAACAAGTCCTATTGATGGAAGAACACCCGAGGTGATGACGATAGAAGCTGTGCGAGCACGATTCGGACTCCTCGAGGCTTCCTCCGACGAGTAATACGCAGCGGAAAATGTAGACGAAGCTCTAAATTGGGAGTTGACTCGAAGGAAAACTACTAAACTATGAATAGACTCAAGAAAACCCTAAGATCTAAGGTTTAATCGGTAGATAACCCTAGAGACACGAAGGAAACCCTAGAAAAGGGGGAAAGCTCAAAATGAACCGATTAATCGGTTCAAACTCAAGATTGAACCGTGGGAAAGCTAGATTACTCACTGGAAAGTGGATTAAATGGTAGAAAAGGGAAAACAAACGGTGGAAAGTTTAGATCGACGGTGAAACAAGGTTTTAATCGGTGGAAATCAAAAGAAATGGTGGAAGAAGATGGATCTGTGAGGAAAAAGAGAATTACCGTGACGGAAGCAATGGCTCATGACTAAGAGAGCTCTCGAGAGAGAGTGAGATGCTCTGTGATGTGCAAGGGATGCGCGAGAGTGAATTGCGAAATGAAGTGGCGTTTCTCATGCGTGAGAGGAAAAACCAATGACGTGGAATGGAGGAGCTGACGCGTGGTTGAAGAAGGAAATGGAGAGCGCTGACGCATGCTCTAACGAGCTGGAAGCGAAGGAGAGGTAGCGTGGAGGAGAGAAGCACCGTGAAATTTGGAAAATGAAAGTGAGAGAGGTGCTTGGAAGGTGGTTAGAGGGAGTCTTTGGACTCTCTAGCCTATGACTTTCAAGAGAGAATAGTTTCTGATTCAGAAAACTCAATTCTCATTAATCTCAAAAGTCCCAATTACAATAAAGAAGTTGGGTATTTATAGTAACTCATGCTCCTTACAAGCTAACCTATGAAAGGTAAAAATACAGAAGAAGGACTACGTCGGGCAGGATTACATCATACCCTACCTCTTAAAAAAAAAGATTTGTCCTCAAATCTGGCATCGCCTTATGAAGAAGCTCCACACAATCTTGGGAGCAGAGCCATGAAGTGGCCTTATTCCTTTAGATATACTTTTCTTCCTCCTGGATCAAACACGAATCTGCAATACACATCAAATATATCTTCAGTTAATATCAATCGAGGAAAGAATTTTTCTTTAAAAACAAGAGAATAAGAACTTCTAATACTTTGATTTGTAATCTTTGAAAATTTTAGAAGTCCAAATTCAATTTTGTCTTGAGTTAATTATTTTCTTAAAGATAACAATAACTCAATATTTGAATTGTCATATTTTGAGAATGTTTTCATAGAATATATAATGACAATTGGTTTCAAAGAGAAGTCCATATTTGAAGAATAGACCATGATTGGAAAAGAAGTAAAGATTTGGAAACCTTCCCTTTTAGGTTCCTTAGTCTTGGAAAGAATAGAATTTGTCATCAGCAACAATTTCTCCTTTTCTTTCTTCTCTCTTTCTTGCATTTCTCTCTTTTCTTCTTTTCTCTCTTTTTCTTTTCTTTCTTCTTCTTTTCTTTCCTCTTCTTCTCCGTCTTCCTTTTCTTCTTCTCTTCTTCTTCTCTCTTCTTCTTCTCTCTTCTTCTTCTCTCTTCTTCTCTTCTTAATTCCTCTTTCTTAATTCCTCTCTTCTTCTCTCTTCTCTTTTCTCGTTTTCTTTTCTCTCTCTTTTCTCTTCTTCTTTCCTTTCTTCCTCTTCTTTTCTCTCAATCTCTCTTTCTCTTTTCTTATTCTTGAGCTCTTTAAGTCTTGCCCCAAATTCTAATTCTCTACGAAGAAACCCATGATCATTTAAACGCTCAAGAAATAATTTTCCATCATCAATGCATTCCCTAATTAGTTCTAGGTTTCTTTTAATGCTTGAAGGCACAAACTTTCTTCTCATGAAAGCTTTTAAATCATGCCAATCACGTATGGAGGACTTTCTACCTTTCATAACATGATATTGTCTTTCATCCCACCACTCACTTGCATGCTCTTCTAACTTAGAGAGATATATGCTAAGGACATAATATTCACTCTCTCCATAAAACCAAGGATTTATTTTATCAATTTCCTTTTCCCATGCTAGGTATGTTAATGCACCTATGTCTTTACCAAAGGATGGAAGATTCCTAGCTTGTTTAAACATTTCATCAACATTATCTAACCTAGAAGACCTATATGAACTATAACAAGACATCTTTGTTTTTAAAAGTTTTCTTTGTGTGAAAGGTATACAAGATTCACACTTAGACAAGTCCTAGGTAAGAGAGGTGAGTCATGAAGACTGCTTAAGTACCTTGTCTTACCTTGCCAGAAATGTCTTAGGTTACTACTAGTTACCCTTTAAACAAAAGTCACCTTTAAAATCAAAGAACACAACTCACAAACAATCATAAACAATTAAGCACAATTAAAAGACTAGACTCTCAGACTCTAATGTGATAAGGCTTAGAGTTTAATCCCTTTTAGCCTAAATCACCCCTAAACGTGAACACAAATTAAAGTTCAAACAATCAAGAAAAGTTGCCAAGAGTTGAAAGAGCACCAAGGACTCTTCCAAATACTTGGACTTTTTTTTAAAAGGCCTTTTACAAACAAAAATGAAATTAAAAGAAAACTAGTCTATCGGCCTATTACACATCAAATGGAACAAAAAAATACAAAACATGCACGCTACCACGGTCTGGTCCTGGTTGTCCTGGTTCAGCTACAATCCACTTTTGATTCCAAGTCCTTGTGCTAAAAACACGTACACTGATGTTGTTGTTTCTGGCAGCTTTGACCCTTTTCTAGCTTCTGGATTCCACTTTCTTTAGATCTGATTCACCACTCCTTTAGTTCAGAAGACAGCTTCTAGCCTGCTCTAACTAAACTTTTTCTTAACTTTATTGCTTCTTGACAGCTTCTGGAATCAATGCTTTTGAATCTTCTGGCCAGTATAATCCTACAATCACAAATCACAATTGGAATCAATGTACCTTATCTACACACAGATATCAAGAGGATTAACTTCACACAATATAAAAGATTCTTCCCTTTTCTCCTAGTCTCGTGCACTTGATGCAGCTATATAAATTTCTTTTTCTTTCAAATGACAAACTGCAATCAAATATTCGCACTCAATTTAGCAGAGCAACCATCAATGCTATCAATTTCCAGCTAAGACAAAAACAGTTAAACAATCCAGAGGTAAGAAAGTTAAGCAACTCCCCTAATTAAATGGTTGGTTTAGCTTACTCTAAACTCAACTGAGATTCTGCTGCTGCTTAAAATTCTTGACTCCAAATATTTATCAACTTTGCACACAACAACACACCTATTCTACACTTTCTCCCTACACTGATTCAGTTCAAATATGCACACAGAAATTACACAAATTCCAGCAAAATACACACAAACATGGATATTAAACCAAATGCAAATGTATGGAGTTCAATCCTTAGTCCAACTGATTAAACAACCACCCCAAGCTAATCAAATCAATGGAGAAAGATTAACATGATGCAATGCAGAAATTGGCAGTTAAAACAGTGTTGATGCATAAATGAAGAAGCTCAAAACTAATTCAGAGCAGCATTTGCAATTTCTGATGCATCTACCAAGTTCCCAAGGTCTTATCAAATCAAAATCAGCATTCACATTCAAACAATTAATATACCAATGATTTCAGTAAACAACTTATAATCTAAAATGAATGCACGAGCAGATTAAAATGATAACAATCACACTTGCTCTAGGTTGATCACTTAAACTCCTTTTCCCTGCACAATGAACAATCACAAACAGTTAGATTAACAATGAATTCTCTATTTCAAAGTGCCAAGGAATTAGGCCAAATTAGCCTCACTAAACTCACTACACTCAATCTTCTCTTTTGAAATTTAAAACACATAAATGAAAAGGTTTGGAAAGGAGATTCTCCCTTGGCAGTTCAAAGCTGGAGAATCTTTCAGACCACCACCACCTAAGATGCTACCAAGCACACAAACCTTCTTTCAAATTCCAGAAACCAAAGTGTAAAAGCTTCTCTCAATCAAGAATGGCTAGGCTAAGGTCAGAAATCAGAAACCAGAACAGAACAGGACAGCCACAAGCAATGGAATGACAACACAGAAGAGCAACTGACTCAAGATCAACTCTAGACTAGATTACAAAAGCAAACAAAAGCTCAATTAAAGAACAACAGATCAGAGTTCACATGTGAAAGACAAAACCAAGACAGCCAACAATTGACAAACAAGAAACAAGGCTAGTTAATAAAGCTACGCACAACAAATAGATCCTAAGGAATAAAACTAGAAACAGATTAGTAAAGCAAGAAAAAGAAATTAAGTTGAACCAATACTGAACAGATTTGATTTATAAATTGGCATACCAAACTGTTTGACATTGTGCCTCAGAGAAACTTGTTTTATTTTTCATATTTGATGTTCTGAATTAGAGGCAGCTATTGTGAATTGCACTAAGTCCTTCAGCTCTTTTTTTTTTAACTTGTAACACTAGGATTAATCCTTAATTGCTTTAAATGTTATTGACTTACAGCTCTTGCTACAATCCACAATAGACTAAGATCAATGCAGTTTACAAATCAGCACTTTACTTGCATCAAATTAATGGTTCAACTTAATAAAAAAAACACATATAATTGGTTTCATTGATAACTTTTGACTCTAGCATCAAATTTCACTCTTAACCAAAACTGTAGAAATTGAACTTGAATAACAAAACAGCAAACACAAATGACTCTTGAATATGATTGAACTAGAAGCTTAGCAATGAATTAATACCAAGCAGAACAGACACACACTCAAAACATTAACACAGCTTCAAAGAAAAAACCAGTTCGGTGTAGCTGGCCAAATCACAAATTTGCTGATTAATCAATGTGCAATCGAGCTAGGCTGAGCCTTTCATTGCTCACTTGGTATGCACTTGTTACTTATTAGGCAGAAACCAAGCATATCTATCAACAACCATCAAACATATTCAAGAACATAAGATTCATTATTTTTAACACTGAAATCTGCCACCAAGCTCATTTATCCAAATGTCATAGCTTATACATGGTGAACAGAACTTACTCAGTGCAGGCAACTCAAATGAATCACAAAACACAAGCAACAGCTAGCTAAACTCGATTTTAATTGACAATTAAAACAAAGCACAAGACTAGAACATGAAAGAAATGGATTTCAAACCTAAAAGACTCAAACAAGAAGATTCACCGAATTAAAATGAACTAAGACTCAATATAATGACTCAAGCACAGAACGACACAAACAGGTGTACAGAACAAGTCAACTTGGAAACATAAACACAGGAACTTCACTGAATGAAGATGCACAATACACTAATAGAGAAGATATGCAACAACTCTAATCAGAATAACAAATCAAGACAATAGAGAGATGTAATGAACAACGCATAAGTGAAGGAAACTCAGAATAGTGAAACAACACAAGACATTAAAGGAATCATAAAACAACGCGGAGAATGAACAAAAATAAACACGACTCAGAATCAAATGAATGAAACATGACTCAGAAAAGACCGAATCAAGAAAACAAAACTCAAACAACGAAGGAAACAGAAACATGATACTTACCTTTGACGCGTGGACGACCAAAGCTCTGATACCACTTGATGGAAGAACACCCGAGGTGATGACGATAGAAGCTGTGCGAGCACGATTCGGACTCCTCGAGGCTTCCTCCGATGAGTAATACGCAGCGGAAAATGTAGACGAAGCTCTAAATCGGGAGCTGACTCGAAGGAAAACTACTAAACTATGAACAGACTCAAGAAAACCCTAAGATCTAAGGTTTAATCGGTAGATAACCCTAGAGACACGAAGGAAACCCTATAAAAGGGGGAAAGCTCAAAATGAACCGATTAATCGATTCAAACTCAAGATTGAACGGTGGGAAAGCTAGATTGCTTAGTGGAAAGTGGATTAAACGGTAGAAAAGGGAAAACAAACGGTGGAAAGTCTGGATCGAAGGTGAAACAAGGTTTTAATCGGTGGAAATTAAAAGAAATGGTGGAGAGGTAGCGTGGAGGAGAGAAGCACCGTGAAATTTGGAAAATGAAAGTGAGATAGGTGCTTGGAAGGTGGTTAGAGGGAGTCTTTAGACTCTCTAGCCTATGACTTTCAAGAGAGAATAGTTTCTGATTCAGAAAACTCAATTCTCATTAATCTCAAAAGTCCCAATTACAATAAAGAAGCTGGGTATTTATAGTAACCCATGCTCCTTACAAGCTAACCTATGAAAGCTAAAAATACAGAAGAAGGACTACGTCGGGCAAGATTACATCACCTATATAAAGAGACCAAGGGGAGGCAAAAAAGATACTTCATTCATTCTCTCATACTCCTCCACTGGAAGCAAGCATCCACCACACCTCTCACTTTTATTCCATCATGTGTTTCACTCCATTCATGGAGGGCTAAGCTCCTAGGGCTATTCCACTGTAATTTCATTATAGATTCTGAGGTTAAGTTCAATTAATTCAATTGTTTCTTTTGATTATTGATTTGAGTTATTCTTCTTCTATGTCTTTCATCTCTCAATCATATTAAAAGCAATGATTTTCGCATCATAAGGTGTTTGAATCTACATGCATATTGATCATATGAGTTCAAGGGTTTCTAGGTTTGGTTGAGAAGCTACTTTGATTAAATTTAGGAACTTTCATATGATTAAATTGGTTTTTGCTATCAATTGAGAATGTACTTTGGTTGGTGGTAATAATTTCAACTATAATTAATTGAGAACTTACTTTGATTAATTAGCTTTTAATTTGGTTAGGAGATTTAAGAATAAACATGATTAAACACATTAGAATTTGATTGAGAATGTATTTTAGTTTAATTCATTGTGAATAATCTAGGAAGGTCTTGCATTTGATTGAGAATCTACTTTGGTTAATTGCATGATCGCCCTAAAATACATTAAGAATGTACTTTATCAATTAATTTGAAACTTGAACAATAGTCAATTGAACAATGATCTGTGAATAACCGATGATGAATCTATCTTGGAAAAGCAGTGGAATTAGCATATTTCCTCATAATTGTTTTTAAGTTTCTTATTTGTTCTTTAAACATTCTCCAAACATCACTTTTATTCTTGAGCGTTGCATTGCATTCATAAGATTCAAATATTGAAAGGCAATTCCGTATTCGTTGGGCGACGACTCAAGGTTACTTTAACCCTATCTACTTTCTTGTATACTACTTGGCAATACTGAAGTTGCCTTGAAAAGAAGTATTAATTTGATAGCTTCAACGATAGCGTATCACTAGGCTGACCATATTGGAGTCTCCTAGGGTGAATTCGACGTCTAAGGCATCAAAAAATCGCTTTTGGGATTTTGGCACAACCATTTTTGCATCCAATGGTGTAATCAAACGTCTAAATACGAATTAGCCGTTGGGGGCTCTTAAATTGAACGTCTAAGACCAATAAAAAATTAATTTCTGCCATATTTTTGGCGTCCATTTGGGGGCAAGTGATGTGTTAGTCAATTTAGACGTCAATGCCCCCCAAATCGAACGTCTAAATACGAATTTTATTTACGAAAATGTCATCGGACATTTTTTACGTTGGATATTTAGTGGTCCGACGTCTAAGGGGTGACGTTAAAGGCTATTTCTGCAATTGTGCACCATGAACATCAGCAGAACATGTACCACCATGTTGAAAAAAAAAGGTTGCTCTCTTTCTTGCCTCCCATCACCAATCATCGTAGCCAAATTTCTTAACTCCTTATTCATTTCAACCGTTCTCCTTCGGTTGTCTTTTATTATCTTCATCATGAGTTCTTCCCAACTCATCCCAAACTCATTTACACCATGTTCTGGTATTGCCCATTCATCCAAATGAAGGGCAACACAAATCATTGGGTTCACACAGTCCTCCTCGCGCAAGAATCACTCCCAACATATCTATAAACATCTAAATATAACTAATCATCCAAAAATTAACAAAAATGAACACCAAATATTTTACAATTTCGAAACAGAAAAGTAAAAAAAAATTATTACCTGCACTACTGCAGCACTGCCACGAAGGCTTAGACAATCCTTTATGTCACGCTCCCTATCATCATTGACCCCTTTCTTAAACTATTAACCACAAATATGTGCACAACTTTTGCCCAATCATATTGATACAAATTATCAATGTTATCTAATATTGTAAAAGGCATGTTACTATCTGCCTTTGATTTTCTAGGAAAGTAAAAAACAATAAAACAAAGTAAAATGTACAAATGAGATACACAATCAACATCGGTCTCATTATTTTTTATTAACAATTTTATCCTATTTACAACTTCTTTTAGAGTGAATGAATTTGAAGAAAATTGTTCACAAAAAACACCACCAAACTTATCATCAAAATTCACATCTAAACCACCAACACCCAACCCTAGACCCATGCAAAAATTCGCGACTGTGAAAAGTACCATTCTTTGCTTCAAAATGAAGCATTCGTTGCGGCCAACCCAACAGGTCACCATTTCCTTCAACAAAAGGGTGCATTGATAATGTTAATTCTTACCATTATCTAAGCATCATTTCAGTAGCAAAATCAACTCTTTTCTAGCTAGTAACTAGCTTAATCCTCTCTTTTATCTTACTTTTCTAAATAAATGTGTTTTAGGCTACATTGATATAATATCATCACTAATCCCCTTATTTTGTAGCCAATATTGTGCTTGGAAGAACCTCCACAAATTTATAGAGCTTAACCAGCCATAAAAGCAAGTAAAACAACCAAAAGGGAGAATTCTGGAATACTATTGTTGGGCTACCGTTGGGCTTTCTGTCACTGGAATTGCTGGCGCTAGGGTTCCGTTAGGTGGCAGCTAGGCCGTTTGCTCTCTAGAATGTTGTCGTTGGGCTGCCGCTGGGTTACCGCTTGAGCGGTGACGACGCTGATGTGTTAAAATTGTTTATTTATTCAAGTTGTCTCGAAGCATTTGGGGTCTTTGGTTCTTTGGAGGTGCATCTCACTTAAAGGAGATCTTGAAGGGTTGTCAGGGCTCGTAGGAACAGACCATTCTACCTCTTGGGTTCTTCATCTTCTTCCATGGCAATTTTGTAAGCTTAAAGGCTCTCCATGGAAATGGAGTGCCAAACCCATCTTGTTGGGGATAGATGTAGCCTCTGACTTCTTGTGTATTTGTTGAATGATTTGATTATATATATATATATATATATGTCTTTTCCAATCTTAAAGCTTACATGTAATAGGAAATTTCATGACATGATTTTGGGGTTTCATGGGTTATGGGGACGTAAGATGGAACCTAGAAGTGAAACAAGAGTCCTTGTAGTCATTGATTCTAGGGATGGCAGATGATGCACATTGATGAGTCAATATTTTCTTGATTTCACTTAGCTTATTGTGCTAGATTTAATCAGGGAATTGTGCTTAAATGTCCGGTATTTTTCCGTTTTTGCTAATTGTGCTTAATTTCATTAGAAATTCTTATTTTAAATAATTTGAATTATTTGAGCTAATTATTTTCATCATTGATTGCGGGAAAAATTTTGGAAATATATTTTGGGACATTTGAAGGGTTGTCACATAATTTAAGACTTTCCACAAAAGAAGTGTGCACAAGAAGGAGGGCTCAATGGATTTCGGGTCATTTTAATTTGTGAGTTGTGTGGGGTGACATTTAGAAAAAAAAAGAAGAAATTCATTTTCATTTAGCTGGAGGTGCACACGGAGATGGCTCATGGGGACCGTCCAGCAAGGTTCGTGCCACGTCCACATGCTGGAATGCAAAAGTGCATGTGCTGCTTTCATTTTAGGAAAACGATGTTTTGTGGAGTAAAGGAGAAAGAGCTGGAGAAAGGAAGCTCACGGCCCAACACAGCAGCACTTGGAAGGACGTCCAGGAGATGACACGGCCCATGGTAATTAGCACAACAGCGGGTGGTGTCCAAAGAAGAAGCCTTCAAGCAGCAGCAACACGGAGGGCTTCAATCACACGGTCCAGCAGCTTGGAGTTGCACACGGAAGAGGGGCACCCCTTGTTCACATGAGAATCCAGCTGGCTTAGGAGGAAGGGGGCTTGGATTCACGCGGAATAGGTCCTGGAAGCTGGAAATAAGAGTGGTGATTTGAGCCATAATATACGGGACGTGTTGGAGCCGCCAAAGGGAGAGGATTTTATATTTTGGCTTGAGGGAATGTAGCAAGACAGCTGCCACGTCCGAGCTCCAAGTGTCACGGCGTGAAATGAGAGAGGGCCCATGAGAAGGGATTTTTGGACAGTAGCACATGGAAATGAACAACATCCGCACGTTTCCTTTCTTTTTCTTTTGGAAAACAGCAAAGCAAAGGGCTGCCACGTCTTTCAATTGAAGCGCCCAGCAGCGAGACCCGTAGAGGAGTGGTGTTGGTGGGCTTCACGCGGACATTCATTTTTGGTCGGTCCAGCAAGCACACGCCCATTTTCACGCTCCCAACTGATTCGCATCCAACACCTTCTTCCATTCAGCAGCACACGTCCAGCAAGAAATCCAGCACGCTCACTTTGAAGAAGGGAGCCCGCGAATGAGGCTGATGCACGCGTCCAGGAGCAGAATGGAGTTGCAGCAAAGAAATCGGTCCAGCAGCGGCCCATAAAAAAAGAAGAAGCTGGCACACTCCACGCCCACGGTCCAGCAAGCAGAGATGGAGGGTTACTAAGAGGATTAAAACATTTTGCTTGGGAGTGAAGTAGAGGGGGGCTGGACGGGTGAGGAGCAGCCGCCATCCTCATGGACCTTTTTCTTTTGAACGTGGTTTTAAGTTTTAATGCAATGAAAAAGGGTTCCGCTGTTACGCTAGGAATGAGAGTTGCTTAATTTCATTTTGGTGATTTACTCGTTGCTTTGAATTGATTTAGCAATTTGCATTGAAGTTATTTTATTCCAGCCGCACGTCCATGAGGGGTTAGGTCTAAGGAGTTTATTTTTCTCTATTAGTTTTAAGCCTGCACGCGTTCGATTTAAAAGTGTTGTTTAAGAGATAGGAATGAAGGGCTTGTGAAGCACGGTGATGGATGGAAGAAAGTCTCCAAGCTGCTGCTGCCACGTTGGTATTCTTTTTCATAGAAGAAGGACACGGAAAAGGGATGTGAGCTTTGGAGGATGCGGTGATCGATTTTCATTTCATTTCTTTTAAAAAGGCATGATGTGATTTATTTACCTTGGGAAAAACAACACGCTGTTACGATTCCAACACTTTTGCATTAGACTTTTCATTTAATCCAACACAGGTCTTGTTTTTATTAATGTCTACGAACGTTTTAAATTAATTTCAATGGTTGGCGTTTTCAATACTCATATTCATGGCTTATGCATTTTCTACTTTAGAAATTTTATTTCGTGTGTGTTTGCTGATTTGTCTGCTGCATTCCAAGTGGTTCACACACTCTTGCATTGAAATGGATTCAAGCACTTTTGTATTTCGCTTTATTCCAAGGGGTTTTAAGTGTTTCAGCTTACTGTTTTCATTCACTTTAATGTTGTCTATTTTTTTCGGCTTCTTTATCTTCTTCCCGTATTTCCAATTTCCTCACTTCCTTTAAAGACCGTTCGGTCTCAATGTAGAACCGTTCGGTCATTTGTACTCCATGCTTTGTGCATTTATTTCAATGTTTTCAATTATGTTTGGTTGTATTTAATTTTCAGTTTTAATTCAGTTCATTTCTAATCACAAACATTTTCAAAACCCCCCCACTACGTGTTGATCTAAGACTGAACCACATAATTGGTCCTTGAGAGACGACCTAGGAGTCACTTCCTAGCACTATACTGCATTCTTTTATGCAATCAACTTTTGTGTGAGGTGCGACCCTCTCAACAAAATGGCGCCGTTGCCGGGGACCAAAGGTTCGGTTTTGGGTCTTTTGTTGTTTTCTGTTATGTGCGTTTTTGTATGCGTGTCGTATGTGTTTTTTCTTGTGTTGTGATGTTCTGTTTTCTGTGTGCGTGTTGTATGTATAAATGTGTTGTGTTTTATTTGTTTCGTAATTTTTAGTATTTTTATTTTTCCATGTCTACCTATTCTGGTTATGTAAATAGTGCTTATTCTGTGAGTGCCTCTGATCATGATTCTCCTTCTGCATGGTACTCTGATTGTAATTCTGCTGATTTTTATGTTGAGAACTATATGGCTCATCCTCAATTTCCTGAGAGCGCTCCTCGTGAGCCGGTTCAACCTACAAAGGATGATATTCATTATGTTCTAAGCATTTGACTGATATATTTGCTCCCTAAGTTTCATGGTTTTGCAGGAGAATGCCCACATAGACATTTGGAGGAGTTCCACATCATGTGCTCTTCAATGAAGCCTCCACATGTCCCTCTTGATCACATTTTATTGAGGGCATTTCCGCATTCATTACAAGTAGTAGCTAAGGATTGGAAAGACTCTCTTCCTCTAAGATCCGTTACCGATTGGGGATATCTTGAGCATCAGTTTCTGAGCAAATTCTCCCCTGTGCAGTATGGTTACAACAACGATCCTGGATGGAATGATCCTAACCTGGGATGGCATAGTACTTCACAACATCATTATCAAGAATCACCATTCCAGAGTACTTGTATGCTTTCACCAGTCCAGCAAAACCAGAGTCAGCAATATGATGCTCCTGCCCACATAGCTCCTCAGCCTTCTACTTCTGAGCCTACATTGAAGGAGTTATTGGAGCAGATGACCATGCAAAACCTTCAGTTCAAGCAAGAGAACATGCAGTTTCAGCAGGAAATAGGAGTTGTCATTCATAGTATGACTGATCAGATAGGACAGATGGCCACTCAACTCACTGAGGAACAGTCTCAAGATTCAGAGTTACAATTTCAAACTGTTCAGATTCCAGATGATGTTAGTGTCATTGACTTAGGAGATGGGAACCAGAGTCTTGCACTCATTGTGCCACCTACTCTCCCACCTTCAGATGTCCCTACTCTGGCGATTGAGGAAATAGATCCTGATGACGATTTTGAGGACCAGGCAAGTATAAGCAGCAATTGTGAGCCAGGTAGATCATTTTCATCTTCCACCACTTTTCCAAGCTTTAGAGAAGTGGAGGTAAACATACCTCAATTTGATTATTCTGTTGATGGTTGTGTTGTTGATGATTATGCTGTTGAGGGGTATGTTGATAATTATACTGTTGATGAGCATGTTTTTAATTCTCCCTCTGTGCATGATGAGAACCACTTTTTGCTACCACATCTGAATATTTATTCTCCATGCACTGAACATGAATCTGAGCCTGTTATTGATATCGTTTCTACATTTGAAATTGATTCATGTTCTGAGGATGTATCTGAGGTTCAGCCTGTTACACTGAGATTAGGTGCCATACCCCTGCATGTAATTTCTGTAGAACCACATTGCACTAACCATGTTACAGGAGGTACACATAAATTTAACCAACAAACGCTCACGGTGGAAGACAAAGGTGCCAGTGTACACAATAGTTTGAAGATCAATAGGCACCGGCTGAACCCGCTCATCAACAATCCTTACTTCTTAGATCCAGTTGTGGAAGACATTTCCCTGCTAGATCAAATCTGGAGGATGAAGCAATTCTTCCTCAAAACTTCCTTACTGGATCCATTGATGGAAGACATCTCCCTACAAGTCTAAGATTGGCAACTGCCACCATGACCAGGGGAGTTTTCTTTCTCTCTTCTCCCCCTTTTCCTACTTTTATTGCACTTGTCCATGATCTGTTGACTGTTTTAATTTCTGATCTTATGCTTATGACACATTGAGGACACTGTGTAGTTTAAATGTGGTCTATTGGGGGAGATTCTGATTTTTCTTTGTTATTTTTTGTTTTCTTGGTTAAATTTTTTCTTTTCTAGGTTATTTTTGTCGTGTCTTATGTACAGTTTTGCATGTTTCTCTTGCTTGCTGGATTTTGTTTAAGTTGTAGACTTGTCTTTCACTTCACTTGATTGATACTTATTGGCTTGAAATCCTTGCTTTACTTTGCTTGGGAAGATGATTATGATGTTTGAGAGGTTGAATTGATTGTGACAATTACCCTGTGTGAGATTTGAGCCACTTTATGTTCTTTCTTGTGTGATATGTCTCTTGATTGCTTGCGCATATGCCTTGGCTTGACTCTTGTTGATAACTCTTGATTGATATGCATGTTTGGAAGTGATGAAGGCAATTTTGTTCTTGAGCCTCTCTAGCCAAATAAGCTCACCTTGTTCTGATCCTTTGAAAACCCCTTTTGAGCCTATACTTTCCTCATTTCTCTGTTTTGAGGCTCATACACTAGTCCTAAGTGAAAAACCATGATTACCTTAACCTTAGGGAATTTTGGAGCTTTGGAAGTGTTTTGGGAACAAGTGTGGTCTCCTTGGGGATTCTGATGAGTTGGCTAGTTAGTTCCTCTTCTTGTTTTGTTTTTGTAAATATGTGGTGCATCTTGTCTCTTGAAATTGTGTGCTTAATAGAGTAAAGAAAAGAGACAGGATGAAAGAAAAGAGAGTAGAAAAACAGTAAAAAATGAAAAAAATTGTGACTAATTGTGAATAATGGAGTCAAGAAGAGGATTCAATTAGAGGTTTGGGTGTGTTTGACTGTGTCTACACTTGTTCCCCATTGCTCCTCTATTTCTTTTGGTTTGTAGCTTCTCATCCATATCTATCCTCCCTTGTCCTTGGCCCCGTTTCACCCACAAAAGACCTTTTGATTTGAACATGCATATGTTTTGAGTGTTGATATTAAAGTCTTGCCAAGTCTGTTGTTGTTTGCTTTCTTGAGTGCATTGAGTTGAAATTCTTTACCTTATACACTTGAGAGGAACACTGATAGTGCATCTGTGAGGTTTTGTTACTTTTGATTCACCTCTTGAGCTGATTGATTATTTTGTCATGTCTTGAATTTCTTGGATGATTTCATGAGTATCTGCTTTCTCTGATTGATTCTGTGTTGGATATTGTCTACTTCCTTTCTTGGTCCAGATTCCTTGAGAACTGTGTAATTCTGTTTCTGTCCTCGTTAGTCTTTGTTTTCTGTGTGCTGAGTTTGTGTCACTTCCCTGATGTCCTTTGAACTATTCCTTGATTTGCGTCTTGATTTTGCCCAGGAGTGCAAAAGACTAAGTGTGGTCTATTTTGATGAGTCAATATTTTCTTGATTTCACTTAGCTTATTGTGCTAGATTTAATCAGGGAATTGTGCTTAAATGTTCGGTATTTTTCCGTTTTTGCTAATTGTGCTTAATTTCATTAGAAATTCTTATTTTAATTAATTTGAATTATTTGAGCTAATTATTTTCATCATTGATTGCAGGAAAAATTTTGGAAATATATTTTGGGACATTTGAAGGGTTGTCACATAATTTAAAACTCTCCACAAAAGAAGTGTGCACAAGAAGGAGGGCTCAATGGATTTCGGGTGATTTTAATTTGTGAGTTGTGTGGGGTGACATTTAGAAAATAAAAAGAAGAAATTCATTTTCATTTAGCTGGAGGTGCACACGGAGATGGCTCATGGGGACCGTCCAGCAAGGTTCGTGCCATGTCCACATAGAGAAGCTTTAAAAAGCATTTTGGCTAGAATGCAAAAGTGCATGTGCTGCTTTCATTTTGGGAAAACGATGTTACGTGGAGTAAAGGAGAAAGAGCTGGAGAAAGGAAGCTCACAGCCCAACACAGCAGCACTTGGAAGGACGTCCAGGAGATGACACGGCCCATGGCAATTAGCATAGCAGCGGGTGGTGTCCAAAGAAGAAGCCTTCAAGCAGCAGCAACACGGAGGGCTTCAATCACACGGTCCAGCAGCTTGGAGTTGCACACGGAAGAGGGGCACCCCTTGTGCACATGAGAATCCAGCTGGCTTGGGAGGAAGGGGGCTTGGATTCACGCGGAATAGGTCCTGGAAGCTGGAAATAAGAGTGGTGATTTGAGCCATAATATACGGGACGTGTTGGAGCCGCCAAAGGGAGAGGATTTTATATTTTGGCTTGAGGGAATGTAGCAAGAGAGCTGCCACGTCCGAGTTCCAAGTGTCACGGCGTGAAATGAGAGAGGGCCCATGAGAAGGGATTTTTGGACAGTAGCACATGGAAATGAACAACATCCGCACGTTTCCTTTCTTTTTCTTTAGGAAAACAGCAAAGCAAAGGGCTGCCACGTCTTTCAATTGAAGCGCCCAGCAGCGAGACCCGTAGAGGAGTGGTGTTGGTGGGCTTCACACGGACATTCATTTTTGGTCGGTCCAGCAAGCACACGCCCATTTTCACGCTCCCAACTGATTCGCATCCAACACCTTCTTCCATTCAGCAGCACACGTCCAGCAAGAAATCCAGCACGCTCACTTTGAAGAAGGGAGCCCGCGAATGAGGCTGATGCACGCGTCCAGGAGCAGAATGGAGTTGCAGCAAAGAAATCGGTCCAGCAGCGGCCCACAAAAAAAGAAGAAGCTGGCACACTCCACGCCCACGGTCCAGCAAGCAGAGATGGAGGGTTACTGAGAGGATTAAAACATTTTGCTTGGGAGTGAAGTAGAGGGGGGCTGGACGGGTGAGGAGCAGCCGCCATCCTCATGGACCTTTTTCTTTTGAACGTGGTTTTAAGTTTTAATGCAATGAAAAAGGGTTCCGCTGTTACGCTAGGAATGAGAGTTGCTTAATTTCATTTTGGTGATTTACTTGTTGCTTTGAATTGATTTAGCAATTTGCATTGAAGTTATTTTATTCCAGCCGCACGTCCATGAGGGGTTAGGTCCAAGGAGTTTATTTTTCTCTATTAGTTTTAAGCCTGCACGCGTTCGATTTAAAAGTGTTGTTTAAGAGATAGGAATGAAGGGCTTGTGAAGCACGGTGATGGATGGAAGAAAGTCTCCAAGCTGCTGCTGCCACGTTGGTATTCTTTTTCATAGAAGAAGGACACGGAAAAGGGATGTGAGCTTTGGAGGATGCGGTGATCGATTTTCATTTCATTTCTTTTAAAAAGGCATGATGTGATTTATTTACTTTGGGAAAAACAACACGCTGTTACGATTCCAACACTTTTGCATTAGACTTTTCATTTAATCCAACGCAGGTCTTGTTTTTATTAATGTCTACGAACGTTTTAAATTAATTTCAATGGTTGGCGTTTTCAATACTCATATTCATGGCTTATGCATTTTCTACTTTAGAAATTTTATTTCGTGTGTGTTTGCTGATTTGTTTGCTGCATTCCAAGTGGTTCACACACTCTTGCATTGAAATGGATTCAGGCACTTTTGTATTTCGCTTTATTCCAAGGGGTTTTAAGTGTTTCAGCTTACTGTTTTCATTCACTTTAATGTTGTCTATTCTGTTCGGCTTCTTTATCTTCTTCCCGTATTTCCAATTTCCTCACTTCCTTTAGAGACCGTTCGGTCTCAATGTAGAACCGTTCGGTCATTTGTACTTCATGTTTTGTGCATTATTTCAATGTTTTCAATTATGTTTGGTTGTATTTAATTTTCAGTTTTAATTCAGTTCATTTCTAATCACAAACATTTTCAAACCCCCCCCCCCACTACGTGTTGATCTAAGACTGAACCACATAATTGGTCCTTGAGAGACGACCTAGGAGTCACTTCCTAGCACTATACTGCATTCTTTTATGCAATCAACTTTTGTGTGAGGTGCGACCCTCTCAACATACATCTTGTATTAAAATCCTAGCTCTTTAATGCAGGTTTGCTTATTAGATTCTCCAAGGGATTAGAGTTCAATAGGGAAAACCTAGGTTCTTTCACCTAAAGGATTAGGGCTAAAGTGTTTTAGTGGATTGACTATAGTTAATTGATGGATAGAAGATGATATTGTGTATGCACAAGAGTGAAATAGGTGAAACCTACCCTTAGCAATGTCATTTCATACCATTTCTAGTCTATTCCATTTCTAAGTGCCTTCAAACACCAAAGTCCAACCATGTAATTATGTATAAATTTATCTTTCTTGCACATGCTTGTAAATGAATGTTACGCTCTTGAGTCTAAATGAGTTGTTAATCGCACAATTCTCTAGTATTACAAGTCTCTTGGGAAAACGATATTTGGTCTTGCCATGGTTTATTACTTGAAACGATTTGGTACACTTGCCAAAGTCACAACATGCATAAGTCAATCGGCATGTTCATATAAAGACACCACTTGAATGAAGTCTTGCCGATACGTGTCCAATCAATTTCTCTTAGTATACCATTAATTCCAACTATGGCTTTGGTGTCGCACCACGACCGCAATCGAAACTACAAATTATTTTCAAAATAAATAACCATTAACCAACATTTTTCATACAAACTAATTCATTTTTGATACATGAATTTTACTTACATTGTTATGACCTTCTTCTTTAATGCAATCCATCACTGTCAAACCAAACATAATACAAAACCATAGTCAAAATAACCCAACAACAACTCTTAAACCAAACATAATACAAAACCATAGTCAAAATAACCCAACAATACCTCTCAAACCAAACATAATACAAAATCATCGTCAAAATAACCCAACAACAACCACAAACCCAAAAACTTCATACTTTACACCCAAAAACCACATCAACAACAAAATGTTCTACACAATTTCAAATCACACTTAATGATACCACGACAAACACTCAAATAACTCAACAATCCCTAAATGCCCAAAATTTGTTAAACAAATTAAACCAATTGAACACAAACAATGAATTACCGAAACGAACCGAGGCAACCTTCAAAAACCACCTCCAATGGTGGTTTCCAAGTTCGTTGGTTCCAAACAACAAAACGGCAGTGCATACAACGTTGCGGTCAACGGCGACACTCCGGCAAACTCCAAACTTTTACAACGGTAGCCACGCTTGTGGGTAGAGGAACGCTTGCCGGTGGATGGGAGGGAGGAGGGCAGATTGTTGTGGTCAATGACGACACTCTAGTGGACTTCAAACTTCGACAACGTTGGGGATGCTTGTGGGAAGAAGCACGCTTCTGGGTAGGTGGAAAGGAGGACAAGTCCTCACCAAAATGAACTTCTCTTTTTTGAAACCATTTGTTAATACCCAATTTCGTCTGGGTAGTTAAAAATATATATAGAGTTAAGAAGGGGTAATAAGATAAAATAAACGGGCAAAGATAAATTTAATACGAAGTCTCAAAAAATTATTTTTGTTCCGTTTTCCTTTTTTATTATTTTTGTCCTTTTCTTTTTACTTTGTTTCGTTTTTATTCATTTTCTCTCCTGTTTATATTTTATTTTGCTTTATTTTATTTTTATTTTCACTTCGTTTGGTTTTATTTTATTTTGTTTTTTTCTCTTTTTTTCTTTTTTTATGTTATTCCATTTTGCTTTATTTTATTTTATTTTTTATTTCTGTTTTTTTTAGGGTTCATTTTTATGTATTTTACTTTTTATTTTTAATTTTTTTATTATTTTGTTGTTTCCCTTTTAATTTCGTTTTTATTTTTATTTTTATTTTTTTTAAAAAGTTCAAGAAAAGGTTACCTTTTATGTAAAAATTTGCATTGCAATGTTAAAAAAAAGGAAGTGAAAGAAAAAGAAAAGGGAAAAGTAAAATCCCAAGGTCAACTCTTTCCCTCTTCCTGAAGCCATCAGTTGCAGTTGCAGTGAATGCTTAGAATGTGTTTGCGTGGTGGCAGCGTGGAAAAGTTACTTGTTTTTCTTGCTGAAATTCTTAAGCGGCAACAGCAGCCATACATGGAAGGGGAAAGATTTTTGAAAGAGCACTTGCCAACTTCAAAGTGGAAACATGAAAAAAGAAAAGAGAAAAAATCTCGCGCCAGTGGAGATCCCAGAGTGTACAACAGAAAGGAGGGGCTTTGGTTTTGAAAAGGGCATAATCACATTGGAGAGGGATCACGGACCACCATCACTTAGAGAGTGAGAGACCTCGGACAAAAAAAAAAGAGAAGAAGCAACGAGTGTTATGTGAACCTAGCTGTCCACTCCACTTCACTTTCCGGTGCTTGCAAGATGATTTCGGTTTTGGTTACTGGAAGAGAAGTTCGGCCGAGGAGAGCAAAGGGGATTAAAATCCAAGAGGAAAGGCATCTTGAAGCTGCGAAGGTAAGTCTTCATGTACCTAAGCTCTTTGGTCATGCTCCACGTATATATGCTTTCCTTATATATACTTTCCTTATGCGTGCTGAGTGATGAATGATTGATGTTGGATCAATGTATATATTTGCGTTTGCTTCCCTTCCTCTGTTAACCAAAACTGCACCCAAAATGCAGTTTCAGTGCTTTCATCTATTTAACTAACAATAGAAGATTGGCATACACTTCCCTAACATCAACACTGCATACCCCTTTGGCACCTAGAAAAGCTGCAAATAAAAGCAAACAGACGCATTTTCATAAAGCAAAACAAATCCCATGCCAATACACTCAAAGCATTCACCTCCTCAGAATTTCCCCACATCACAGGAGCCTATCATTCCCCAACTTACATCCTCATTCTACTCACGGTAACAGTAGAGACTCCAACCTTTGTCTCCTTCTCTCGCCAGCCACCATCAACCATTTGGATTCTCCACACTGCGCTCACCCGTAACTGCCTCAACAAACATAATCCATCACCCACTTCACCATCCAGATTCACCCATGGCCATATCTTACCACCGTCACTCCCAGCCACACGACCCTGCCAAGTCCATTTTCTTCTCCGTGTAACACCCTCTTCGAACTCCATATCTTTCTCTGCTTTCATCTCCGATTCCTTCGAGTCACTATCATCTTCATCTTACTCTTCATTCATCATTCACCTCTGACCACTCTCCATGATCTCCAACACCCGTACCCGTGATCACCTCCAACACCCATCATCTTCATCCTAACACCTTATCCCACGGCCAACGCCCACCATCTTCAACCCTTCTCTGCTCATCACCCCCAACCACACTTCCCTTTCGCGCACAATTCACACAACAAAGTCACACCCACCGAAACCATTTTCTCTGTCACGCACGTCCCAATCCCCTCATCCAATCTTTAACCGTCATTCACCTAACAACTTCCTTTCATCTGTAAGAGAAGAGAAACCCATTACTTCATCACAACCGGACCCATTACAGTGAGAAGATGAAGAAGAGAACCTAGGTGTGTTTCGCAAGGGTTGTGGGCGATGGCAGCCGCGAAAAGAAGAGGGAAAGGGCTTCCTCTGTTTGCAAGCGAGGAGGGAAGGAGGATGTTGACATGGTGACCGGAGGCATCTCTGGCGACGACCGGTGACGTTAGTGGAGCCCTGGCAAGCGCGGTGGCCGAGCTCACCCAAGAGGCGATTCACGGAGGAGAGAATCATCTTTTTCGTGCGCGAGGAGGAGAGGAAGAGGGAAGCTTGACCCGGAGGCGGCGTCGGCCAGTTTCAATGGGGACGATGTCCGGCGGCCACCTTGGTCGTGACGAGCGACGCTGGTGGCGTCTCGGTTCGAAGCGTCTGGGCTCGCCCCAGCGGTGTTCGACGGAGAAGGGAGAGAACTTTCCGCGCACGAAGAGGAAGGGGGAAAGAGTTGGCGGCGGCTCCGGTGACGCCTTGGACTGAGCGGGGGGATCCGTCACGGCGGCCGGCCGTTTGAACGGAGACTAGGCAGTGGGAGTGGCGAGTACCTCTAGGGCTTCTCGTCCACGGAAAGAGGCTCGAGTCTTTGGAGGGTGTGTTGGAAATGAGTTAGGATGTGAGAACCCCTAGGTTTTTCTAGATTTGAGAGGTGAAAAGGGCCTTGGGCCTTCTGATCCAAAAAAAGTAAATATTTAATAAGAACCTTTTCTCTCCTACGCGCACCCTCCGTTTCTCACCCGCACACCCTCTTATCCATTCCCTTGGTCTGGTCTCAGGCCCATTCTGTTACTAAAAAATAAAAAATAAAAAAACATTTCTCTCTTTCGCGCACCCCCCGTTTCTCACCTGCACACCCTCTATCAATTCCCTTGGTCTGGGCTCAGGCCCATTCTGTTACTAAAAAATAAAAAAAACGAATTTCTTCCCTACGCCCCTTTATCTCATTTTCACACCCCTCCCCACCTGGGCTTTGGCCCAATTCGTTTTTGTCTAACTACCCCTGTTTCTTATTTGGCACCCCTACACTTTTTTTATATATATTATTTACTTATTATTTTACTTTTATTTTATTTTATTCATTTACTTTGTACTTCATTTTCATTATTTATTTATTTACCCTTTTATTTTTATTTTTATTTTTATTTTTATTTCTATTTTTATTTTTATTTTTATTTTTATTTAGTTTTTTTTTCTCTCTCTTTTGCTCCCATTTTAAACATTTATCTACTTTTTAAATGCACTTTTGTAAGAAATGATAAAAAAAAATATTTTAAAGGTTTAGGCACATGTGTGATCGTACGCATCGTCCTTGTGCTAAAATCTTTTTTTCTTCTTTTTCTAAAAATTCAACAATAACATGTTTTAAAGGTTTAGGCACATGTGTGATCGCACGCATCGTCCTTGTGTTAGAACCTTTTCTTCTTCTCTTCTAAAAAAAATTTAATAATAAATATTTTAAAGGTTTAGACACATGTGTGATCGCACGCATCGTCCGTGTGTTAGAACCTTTTCTTCTTCTCTTCTAAAAAATAATAAAAATGTTTTAAAGGTTTAGGCATATGTGTGATCGCACGCATCGTCCTTGTGCCAAAAACCTCTCCTCTTTCACTTCCCAAAAATCCAAAATCATTTCCAAACAAAATTCTCAAACAATTTCCTAAACAAAATTTCCAACACAGTTTCCAAAAGAACTACGTAACCCTGATTTCTCATTCTGAATGAGAATACGTAGGAGCAAGGTCAATTTTTGTCGGGCCCAAAAAACTAAAAAATATATTTTGTCTCTTTAGAGTTTTATTTTAGGGGATAGTTAAACATTTTGAAAACCACATCATATTCGCGTATTTAGTTAAAGGTACTGCCTTAGGGCAGGTGTTGTAGGGTGCTAATACCTTCCCTACACGTAACCGACTCCCGAATCCAGAATCTGGTTTTTCCTAGACCATGCCTTATCATTTTATGGTTTTTCCGTAGTTTTCCAGAATAAACTATGGTGGCGACTCCAAATCTCTTTTCAAAACCCATTCGTTCCATTTGGATCGTCGTCCCGTCGCGATTCCGGTTGCGACATCATTCCAAATGAATCCCACTTAAACAAAACCCTACAGCCCTTCAATTTCCACCCTATTTTCAATTTTTTTAAACATTATCCTCATGGACCAATAGGAACACGACACGTGGCTCGTGAAAATTTGATGTCAAAATATCATTATCTTTTACCTTTATTATGTTTTTGTCCTTAAGAGGTTTTTTCTAATAAGGTTTTAACTAGAAACACTCTCTTTTCAATACAAAGAAAAATGTTATAAAAGTAATGGTTGTCCTTACGTATGATTGATTTGTTACAATTATTTATATAATTGATTATTCTTTATGAATTTACATATTTCTATTGTATCTTTTGGGTTACATTTTATAGGTATAAATATAATTTTTCCTATCAATAATAAGCCAAATAAGAAAGTGAGTCTCCATTCTCTCTTGTTTCTTCTCCTCTCCTCTTTATTATTAATTTATTTTATAACAAAATTACATATAATAATTGATAATATATTCAATTATATTCATTCTTATAAGAATTTAACTAAAACTAATAAATTTAAAATTACTTTTTCTTTATTATGCTATAAATAAAATGACAAAATTACTTAATAGAGTATTTAATCTAATATTTATTGTAACTTACAAACGGTTCATTTAGAAATTAAAATTCAATTATAAATTATAACACATAAATATATAATAATCTTTCTAATAATTTCTTTAAATACATAAATTAATTATTTACATACTTAAAAACCATTTACAAAATTAATTATAACAAACCACACCACCTCATTTTTTTCGCGGGTCAAAACAAGTAAAAGTTTTCGGTTTTGCCCTAATATAGAGTGATTTAATGAAAGTGAAAAATAATGCAAAATGAAGGTGGCAACATAAGAAAGGCCAAAACTTTGTCTTTTCATTTTTTTTCATTTTGATTTCATTTGATGGGCACATCCAAAGCCACTCAAAATAGTTACGAATGACACAATGAAAGGCTCAAAATTTAGCTTCAGCGCCACACACGTCACCAATGCAAGAGACGAAAACAGCACAAGTCTCTCTTTTTCTCTCTCAATCAGATGAAGGGCTGAAATCTTGGATACCCTTTGAGCATTAAAGGCCATGGCTTTTCTTCTATCTAACCTCAAACCCTCTCTGCTTCCCCAAACCAAATCAAAACCCATTTTCCAAACGCTTTCATCAGCAAAAGCAACAACTTCTCAGGGTACTTCTTTGTTCTTCACCTCATGTGCTACTCCGCTTTCCACCCTCCAAACTCCCACTGCACAGGTTGCTCTGGGGAGCACACCAACAACTGGTGCCAAAGATGAGCATCAGCAGCAAAAGGATGACTTTTATCTCAATCTTGGCCTTGCTGTCAGGACCCTCCGAGAGGACATGCCCTTGATCTTCGTCAAAGACCTCAATTATGACATCTACAGGTGATTTTCTCATCTGGGTATTTAGTTTTCGTACTTGAGCTCTGTGATTTTGGTGTTATCTGTGTGTGGTTTTATGTTTGATTTACGAGGTTTCATATAGGGGGAAATGGGTTTTTAGTGCTGAATTTGATCGTTCTATAAATGAATTTTCTTCTTGTGCGATTGTGTGTGGATGGGTGATTTTCTGTCACATTTAATATGGTTTTTGAGTTTTCATCTTTCAGATGTGTGCTCTTGTGTCGTGTTAGTATGGTTTTGTTAGATTTAAAACTTTCCCGCAGAGTAAAAATGGGTTTTTCAGTGCTGAATTTGTTCATATCAGTATTTGAATTTTCATATGTGTGTGGTTTCTGTTGGACTTGAGATGTTTCTTACAGGGAAACTGGGCCTTTGGTGTTGAATTTTCAACTGAGTTGGTGATTTTGTGTTAGATTAAGATGATTCTTACCAGGGGAAACGGGCTTTTGAATGTTGAATTTGTTCATTTCAGTACTTGAATTTTCATCTTTGAGATGTGTGCTTTTGTTGTAGGTGTTTTTGTGTGTGGTTCTTCCTAGAGGAGGAAATGAGTTTTTTAAGGTTGAATTTGATTATTTCAGGGATGATATAACATTCAAGGACCCTTTGAACACATTTACTGGTATTGAGAAGTACAAATTGATCTTCTGGGCATTGAGGTTTCATGGTAAAATTTTGTTCCGTGAGATTGCTCTGGATGTGTATAGGATATGGCAACCTTCAGAGAATGTGATATTGATTAGGTGGAACCTGAGGGGTGTGCCTCGGGTTCCATGGGAGGCTAAAGGGGAGTTTCAAGGCACATCAAGGTACAAATTGGACAGAAATGGGAAAATTTATGAACACAAAGTTGATAATTTAGCATTCAATTTTCCACAGACCCTCAAACCAGTCTCAGTTTTGGATTTGGTCACTGCCTGCCCTGCAAGTCCAAATCTAACATTTTCTTGGGGTTCTGTGGATTCCAACACTTCTTCATGGATAGAGTTTTATCAATCTGTTAAGGGCACATTGGATCAAGAAGAGGGGTTGCTGCCACAAGATTGTGTGGCTACATGTTCATGGTGACCACTTTTAGCATAAACTGTTCCATAGATGATATATATTATATATATATATATACACTATAGATTGTAATAGGTTGGTTAGATATGATGAAATTTGGTCAATAGCATAAAATGGTTTTTCTCTAAGGATAAAGTGTATATAGATATAGGCAGTGATGCAGAAGAGTACAAGTTGCCAATTCTGATGTTGGAGGAAATGAATGTTTTTATGTCAGGTGAGTTTTCACAGATGAGATAGATCTATATGCTATAATCAGAATTTTATAATGCAGAATTGTTTTGATTCTCTTACAGAATGAAATCTTGCCATTTTTGTTTCTCATATAATTGTTTAAAGATTAAACATTCTTAAACAGATAAAATTTAACACTCTCTTTCATCCTACTTGTAACAGTTTCCCTGTAGCTAATTCTGTGCATATTTATGTATTTGTATTGGTTAAAATCTATATATGAAATGAAAGCCATTGTATAAATTTGATTCCCTTGACCATGAATTCTATTGACTATTACCTTTTTTGCACCTTACTGTTAAGAGGGTCATCCCATAACCATTTAGAAGTATTAGATGAACCTTGCATTAAGAAATTGAATGATAATAAATATAACTAAAATTAAAAATCATTATTTCTTGTTATAGTATCACATTAAATATATTCATATCTTTAAACATGTATATTTTAATAAAGTTAATAAGTGATAAACCTTTTTTACTAAAATTTAAAACTTACTTAAATAATCTCTCAACGATTTATAATTACTTGAAGAATTTATTTGAAATTGTTTTTTGTTTTTTAATTTCGTTAACAATGCTACATTTGCAACTAATTTACACATCATTAAAGCTTTAATGGCTAAACAAATTTATTTTAAAGTATAGAATTAAGTAGAGCCATCAAAACGGGTCACTCGACCCAGTCCACTATGAGCTCAACTCATTTATTAGCGAGGTAAAAAAATTCGGATTCGATCCAACCCACCACAGGTTGATTGGTGGGTAAACGGGTTGATTCACGGGCTCACTTAATTACATTTTTTTTAAAAATAAAAAAAATTACAAACCTATCTAAACAAATTTCACTACCAACATGGATGTATAATTAATTTTGAAAATAGAAAACTTAAATAATTTTTTCAAACAAAAAAAATAATAAATATTTTTTTATA
Organism: Vigna umbellata; assembly: GCF_029865625.1. Lineage (NCBI taxonomy): Eukaryota > Viridiplantae > Streptophyta > Magnoliopsida > Fabales > Fabaceae > Vigna > Vigna umbellata. Next base: position 2,668,775 of record NC_142173.1, read on the forward strand.
AAATTAAATTTAAAATTTAATAAAATAAAATTAGGTAGGTGGATTGGTGGGTCAATCCACTACGGATTCAACCTAGATAAGCCGGATTTAAATGAGGCAAGTTGAAATCTGACCCGTATAAAAAAATGCAATTTTTTCAAACTTAACCCGGTCCGAATCCGTGATGAGCCGGATTCATTTTGACAGCTCTAAAATTAAGAACAAGTTTAACATAAGAATACATAACATTTTTTTTCTTGACTATACTAATAGTAGTAAATTTGATTGAATCGTTCTACCAATTGTTTATACGTAACAGTTTCTTCCCACACCTTTATAAATTTCTTCCTGCATCCACATTTTTTGTCTTTTTCTATATTACAATATGGTTTTGAATTTTGAATTATGTAATCTGAAAATAAAATAAAAAAATCCTGGATATTAAAATCTGAAATCTTTTTGGGTTATATGATTGGAAGTTAAAAATAACTTTCAAATTACACAAACTAGAAAGTATTATTCTTTATAAAGAGTAACTTTTTATAAAGAAACCCTAAATTCACGGTTGGTGGAGGTGGAAGATGAACCTGATGTGGACTTTAATGAAAATCACAAGTTTACTCCTTATGCAGTCACGTTACGAACGTAAACAGCCACGTTGCACATATCAGTCCACGCTGTCAACTAGATCGTTAAATATTTAACACCGTGACCAAAAAGGATTTAATTGAACATTTTTTACACAACTTGGGATCACATTGAACTTTTTGAAAAAAGTATTGAACATTTCTCTTATAAAGAGGGACAAAAAAAGGTATTAAGCCTATTCTTTATAAAGAATAACTTTTAGATTACATCATCTCGAAGTAATTTGATTTTCGAATTGCATTATCCAAAAGTTAAATTTAACTTTCATCAATAAAGAAAAATGGAATTTTTTTTTATCGGTGAGTGTTGAAAGAAGTTTATAGATGTGTAGGAAGAACTTGCCTCATGTGCAAATTTGTGTCTTTCCTTTTCGGCTATTTTTTTTCATCTCCATAACTTTCTTTTTGCACTCCTATAATTTTTTGTACTTTTTCCTTTTTCTTTCGATTGTATAATTCGAAATTTATCTTTTGACGTTTAGATTATATAATTTGAAAGCAAATAAATACTTTCAGATTGTGCAATAAAAAACCATTTTTTTCTAATAAAAAAAGAATTCCAGACTGCATAATCTGCGGATAAAAAATAACTTCCAAATTGTATAACCTAAAAGCTAAATGACTTCTATATTCTTTAATTTAGCAGTATTATTTTTAAAATAACTTTTGAATACCACAATGCATAATTGAGTTTTAACTTCTGGATTGTACAAAAGTTATTCTTAACTTTAAAATATTGTAATCCGAAAATTATTTTTTTAGAATAAATGTTTTTGGATTTTATAGTCTGAAGAGGGAAAAAAATTAGTTACAAGAAAAAAGTTATGGATGTGTTGGAAGAAACTATCTAATCTTATTATACATAAATCCATCTCTGTAAAACAAATTCAAAATATATTTAATTTATTATAAATAAAATTAGCTATTTTTTATTGTAACTTCCCAAAATTTACATAGTATAGATATTATACAGATAAGCTATCACATATTTAATAAAATATAATATTTAATAAAACAAAGAAGATAAAGTTTCATTATAGTTATATAAAACATAACTACAAATTTATATTCTTATACAAGCCAACTAAAATAAAAACTATACACTGAGCAACTAATCTAAGGAGTACTAAACATTTGCGATCCTCCATCCAAAACTTGCACTATCGAAACATCATCATTCTCTCTTCACATCCACCAGATCATCATCACCAAAGAGAAAACAACATATACGAATAAACAACACAAAACACACAAGAAGGTTAAGCTAATGATAAAACAACTCAACATGGCACAATAAAATTTCATCATATATCACACTTCTCACATAACATAACAAACATCTTAATCATATCATAAACTTAGACTTACCCATTAGGATATAATATAAATGTCGAGTCATGGTTGGTTATGCACTTGTGTGGTGAAACAACTAACTCACTCAAAGCTACCAAACAAGGTTAATTCATTAAAACGTCTTTTGCCAACTAGAAAAAGGCCTTTATGCTAAAAACCTTCTGCTACTCTCACAACATAACTTATCTCTCGCTAATTGAGCATAAATGATCATTAGAGTGTCAGAATAACCCCATTTCAACTTCTTACATTTATATTAATAACAATTGATACAATCACGAAGAGTTCTCCTTAGAACCCTTCCAACCTCAAACCTATACCAATATGTGTTACAAACATACCTCTAAGTATTATATAAAAAATCATACCATATACATCCAAACATATAGTGGAAATGGAAAGCAGAACAAACAAACAACCTCAACTCACTCACCCAACGAGCAACTTCTACTCTCCAGCGAGAAACAAGACAAGTCTCTCAAAGCTAAGCGAGCGTACTTGCTTAGCCTCTGCAACTCTCTGTCAACCACCCCAAATACTCGCCCAACCCTTGGAACCCATTGTTAAAACCTCTTTAAACTCGCCTAGCGAGCCCATTATGCTCGCGTAGTCTTGCTGCATAATTCTACAGTTTCAAAACTTCACAAATAATACCCATATACCTCCTATGACCTATAATATTCAAATTTACCAACTTCTACCACTTCCAAATGAAATTCTAGGCTACTATGGACTTAAACAAATGTATACAAATCATCCTAAACTAGTTTTAAACTATTTCACCATAAAAAAAGACCAAAACCTCACTTAGAGCCCAAAATTGAATTCCAACAGTTGTAGCTAATTTGTTAGCAACTTATGAGTTTAAACAAGTCACAAATGACTCTAAGGGATACCTCAACCACTCCAATACACCTCAGAACCCCTATTTCCAAAATTCACCATTTTAAACCCCTAATTTCCACTAAAAACCCCTTCCAAACATGGCCAACAACTTATCACTCTACTCTAGATCACACTTTACCAATTCACAACTCAAACTAGCTCTAATAAATAATACCATAGGTTCTAAAACATCACTTCATCCTTTAGACTAATACTTCTAAAAATCACTCATCCAAACCTCTAAAATTGACCAAACTCACTTATAACTATACTAGTTTAACTCTCCTCCACCTTTAACCAAAATTCACATCACCAACCTCTAATACCACAAAATTTCATATCTAGAGTAAAACAAAATCACTAGCTTCCCTTACCTTAGAGAGAATTACACATTTCTAAGAACATCCAACAGTTGCTTCAAACGCAAGGATCTATACAAATGCTTACAAACCACATAATTGAAATGAAAGTGAGTCCTTAAGACCATCGATCAACAATGAACAAGAAAAGATAGTTGGATGACACATGCGTCACCCCTAAACCAGAGATTCTAAGAACAAAACAACAAAAGAAAAAAGATTATCTCCTAGGCACTTTCTGATCGTCAAATAGATGATTGAGGAGTTATATTTCTTAGAGATAAGGTAGAGAAACTCAAGGAACGTGTTTTAGAGAGATGATTTATGTTCTAAGTAATGAAACAAGTTTAAGAAATTATATTTGTATTATTGAATTATTTTAAAATATTAAAATACTCGGTCACATTATTTTAAAACATCTATCAATTTTAATACTCAAATTTCTAGATTCTTAAATTTATATTACTTTTGAATCACATAAAAATAAAAGGAAGTAATAATGATTATTGTTTTATGTTATATATGTAAATTTATTATAATAAGTAACTTTAAAGATACATAAGATATTTAATAATTTTATTAATTTTTGTTTTTAAAGATAAAATCAATGTTTGTAGTATAGTTGTAACATCCCATTTAATAGTATAGACGGCTAAACAAAATATTATAAGCTTGATAGTTCACATGAGATAGGTTAAATGAAACACACTTAAATATTGTTACAGTTATCCGATATAATAATTATATATCAACATATAGTATGTATAAAAACTAACTATTACTCAAAAAGTAATATTTATGTACAAAGAAACTCTAAGTAAACCCAATAGGCTAATCAGGAGTCTCTCTAGTCTCCAACAATGACATATCAACACCTATTTTACCCTATGCTCATGCCCGTAGATGATTTACAAAAGATTAAACTAGACACATAGAAAATAAAGCAGGGTAATCTAGTATTTAAAAATAAATTTTATAATATAAGTGGTCAAATCATATATTCATTCAACAATTGTAATATTATAACAATCATGTAAAAATAAAAATCAGTTGAATCTAAACTCAATTGTCTAGTTACACGCTTTGACATATCTATTCACTATAGGTGTGGACCCCAAGTAGTATTTATACTCTACAAAGTTATAAACGTAGGGGTTATCATCCTACTACTCACGAGGTTAATCTTTTATACCTGAAACAAAGTTCAGAGTAAGAACCTCTTGTCATTCTCTCCCCTATCCCATTATCTCTATGTGAGTTTAATGACTAGTTGCATATCAAGATACCTACTTTCAAAATGTCCATATGTCAAAGCTTACGCTATAACACATCATCACCAATTCCCCTTAGATTGGTTCCAACATTCTCAATTCCACATCACATATTATCATTTATAATATCTTTTATAAACTAAAATATCACCACATAATTTATAAGTATCACATCTTAAAGTTGTATTAAACTAAGTTACTTTTGCCTAGCGAGGCCATCTCATTTGCTCAACGAGTATCGTGTGCAAGTATACTCACTTGGCGAATGAATAGCTCGTCCATCGAGCTCAACACTGGAGCTCCCAAACTTAAAATACAAACATAATTCACTTAATCGAAACTCACTCGCCTATCCATTGAAAGATAAGGTTACCCTGAATCTTAAGCTCGCCTAGTGAGGGTAAAGTCAATAAGCTCACTAACTTTCTTTTTTCACACCAAGAAAACTCGCCCAACGATAGCAAAGTCAGTCACTCTCTGAATTTAAGCTCGCTCAATGAGATTATGCTTGCCTAGCAAGTCTGCATAGTTATGTAGAATAATAGTTTTGCATAATTATGACTTACCAGTCTTTGCAACACAATCTAATACTTATTCTAGATGCATAATCCACCAAAATTCTCAACTTATATACAATCATTTCAAAGATTTAAACATATATAATTCATAGACCAATTACAACATTTACAATCCAACTAAACAAGTCAAAAATCATTTGACAACTGAAGCACAAAATTCAATCATCATACAAGCATATAAGCATAGATTGAAACTTGTTCATTAAATAAATTTAAACTAATTAGCTTCCCTTACATGTGTTGATAATTAGATGAGTATACGAAGTCCATATGTTGGAAGTCCCACATCGACTAGAGATAAGGCCAAATTATAATATATAAGTGAGGTGCAAACCTCACCTTACAAGCCGGTTTTGTGGGGTTGAGTTAGGCTTAAAACCCACTTTCTAATACCATAACCGCTCTTACAACTCCAAAAAGCCTATTTTGTTCATACAAGCCACAAATTCTTATAAGAACATATCCTTAGTACCACTAATGAACAAAGAGTCTTATGAAAGACTCATACTTCAGGTTGATAGAGAAAAACTCAAATATGGATAAAACGCCCAAACCTAAAGAAAAAAATAAAAAACAACTTATTTTTTTTTATAGAAATTGATCATTTAGAAAGGAAAATCTCACCTCAAGGATCACTCAAAGGGTCTCTAATTTGTAGACAAATTAACATAAATTAAAAGTTGCAGAATTCTTAAGAGAAATAATTTTAGAAAGATAATGAATTTTAGATAATAAAACTTCTTAATAGAAAATTCTATTTATGTTTTTTATTAAAATAATTGAATATCATTATCTAAAACATTCTACCACATTTAATACACGATTTAGGCTCTTAAACAGTAAAAATTAATTACATTATAATAATTCAAAATTGTAATTATAAATTAAAAATAATATATTAAAATCAAATGACAACTTTCTAATTAAATTCTAAATATTAAAAAGCGAGTTATTGAAGCAAAATAAATTTAAGGGTTAAATATGTTTTTAGTCCCTAAACTATTGGCCGTTTCTGGTTTTCGTCCCTCTTCCAAAGTAAGGTACAATTTAGTCCTCATTCTTTAGAAAAACGTTCGTTTTAGTCCTCAAAATTTTGTTTTTAGTCCTCGTTTTAGTCCTCAAAACGTTCTTTTTTTCGACTAAAACGAACGTTTTTTAAAGATTGAGGACTAAATTGTACCTTACTTTGGAAGAGGGACGAAAACCAGAAACGGTCAATAGTTTAGGGACTAAAAACATATTTAACCCTAAATTTAATATTAAACTAATTATAATAAAAGGTAAGGACTAAAAATAACACTATTGTTTTGTAAAAGATTTTTTTTTTCATGACCAAAAACCATGATTGATAGAATCAGGAATAAGAAAATTAAGATTATAAGAAATGAATAAAGTCTCTTTCGTTGATGATCAGTAAATATTGTAGAAAAGTATTTGTACACAATTTATAGAAATTATTAACATAATATGTTGTTTTTACCACAATAAATGATTTATTAAAATAACTTGATAGTTTATTAATTTCACCAAAATACTTATTTAACTTGAGAAATTAGTTTCTACTTTTCTTTACGGGAATATTTTGGTGAAAAAGTTAGTTAAAAATCATTTCCAGTAACATTATTTTCTACAAATGTTAATTATTTTATAATAACAAACTTTTCCAATTTCAGAAATTAAAAAGAATTCTTCTATCAAACACCAAAATTATTTTTTACGTAAATCGTAAGAATTAATATCGTATTTGCGTTGACTTAAAACTTATTTACTATATAATTAAAAATAAAAAGAAATTCCTATTTATATATTTTATGTCTTGTTTGTGTAAAGCAGGAGGGTATCAACGTGAAAGCATGTAAATTCAAAATCTAAAGACAAAGGCGCGTGATTTTCTCATTCAATTTTCACTCGCTCTCAACGGTACATTTTTCTCTTCTTTTTTTCTCTGCCTTTCTGCATCAAGCTCTTCAACATTTCAAACCAATACCTCAATGGTTTCTCTCACGGTAAGGATTTCACTCCCAATTTTCACTATTTCAATTTGCACCTTTCAATCATTTCACTCTCCGATTTTCAAATTTCGCACAATCCTGCTACCATTCTTCACGGGGTTTTCACCTTCGATTCTGCCTTTAAACCCTAATTCTTGTTTGGTTCTTGCATGCTTCAGGAAAAATCTAGAGTGGGCTCCACTCGAGCCTCTGTGGTCGCTGCTGCCGCCCAATCTCGCCCAAGCGGTATATATGTATTTGGTTGATTTTTTTTTTTGTGTGTTGTTTTTTGTTGCTCTCGAAATGCTATATGTTTTTGGTGATTTTGTATGTATATTGAGCAGTGGGTGGTAGGAAGTTCAAGGTATTTTCGGAAATGGACCGGACTAAAGCTGGTGATGGGAATACGTAAGTTTTTTTTTTTTGTGATTGGGAATTTATAGCTAATACGTATGTGTAAATATTATTCAGAACTGATTTTGGTTGTTTCTTTAGGACTTCTGCCAGAGGAACAGTTGCAAATTCAAGGTATGGTGCCTTAGTGGACTTCAAATGTTGTGCTTTCTGATCCATAGGTGGTTTCTAGATGTTGAAATCGTGAATATCTATAGAAATCTAATGTTTTGTCAAAATGATTTTGATTAATTGTTTGCTTTTATGAGATATCAGATAGATAAGGAAGCCCTTTAGTCGTGTCATATTAGTGAAAGGGGTTTTAGAAAGCCGAGCTTTTAACGGCCTCTTGTAGTTCAAATTGGACGGGCTTGTCTCAAGATTGTATCTTTTATGCTATATACTATTCATATGAAGTCTGAATCTGCTGGCTTGTTTTGTGTTTTTTATGTCATTGCCTGAAACAGTTGTTTTTTGTGAAACCATGACAACATTTTGCAGAATGATATTCATTTCTTGTAGATGTTTCTATATGCCTGAAATATGTAAAAGCACTGTAGTGATCTATCTATATGTTCTCGCTCCTCCTTTGCAATTTATGCAGAAGGAGTACCGTGGTGGCTGGCAAAGGGAATATTCTTAACAGTACCAGTAATCCAAAGGTAACATAAACATTCTGAACTTCTAATAGTTTTTCAGGTCTAAATATTTGTATTCTTGAGTCTGTCCTTGGTTACATTACACTCCATATGTCTAACTATTATGCAACTTTAATCGTGAAGGGTGGTCTCAAACAGGGTATGGATAAAAGTAGTGGCAAATATGGTACTTGTAAGTATTAACTGAACTCATTTTGGGTTAAAATTGCGTGGAATAACACACTTTTCATTTTCGCTTATTCTGGCTACCAAATACAGCTGTGAGAAAGGCATTGGCTGATGTTAGCAATGTTGAAGAAAAGTTCACGGCAGCTGTTGGGCATGCTAACTCAAAAATGAAGTAAGAATCATATTTATTGTGGATAGAAAGAAAGTTAAAGGGAGGTGGTAGTATTACACTGTTTAAATAAAACACTTGCAAGTTATTTTTGGATACTTATTTTGTACAGTTATATAAAAATTTCATTTATATTTATTCTCACATATCAGCTGATATAGACTCCAACTATTGACGTCATTCTTTTGTGACATGTTTTGTTTTAGATTTTCTGATAGATTGCTCGATAATATCCAGTGGCAACCTAAACATTTTCACCTTAGATTTTGTTTGAATATCTTCGAGTGTGTTAAATATCTCTTAGGAGTCGTTATGGATTTCAATTTCATGGGTTTTTCACTTCATTAATTAGGATTGAGACTTGGGAGTCAAGTGATCTAGTATTAGTAAAAAATAGTGGTTTATGAAACTATTTTGTGTCACGTCATATCACTTCAACTGTCAACCTTTCTCGTCCATGATAGAACACGTTTGCCCTAGTTATCTCCGGTTGTATCCAACCCACTTGTCCCAATTAGCTACCTTCCCATTGCTAGGTGGCTCAATTGGACCACCGACTTTTCTTGTTTGATGGTAAGATCCATTTCTTCTTTTCGTCAGTGTTGTCATTAGTTCTAGACAATGTCTGTTCCTAGACAATTTCGGGTCTAATCGTGATTTTGTCCTGCTTCTGTCTCTAATGTAGTTCAAACCCAGTTCAGCTCCATTTTGGTGCATCATTTTTAATTTTCTTTTCTTGTTAAATGTAACAACAAACTTAGTTAGCTTTGGCTTTTGAGTCTTAGTATATTAAATGATCCCTTGGGAGTATTTTCATATTTTATAGTTTATTAAATGATCCCCTAGGATTAGGAGTCTAAATTAGAATAAGTAAGGGGTTAGTTTTTATATATATATACATATACATATATATATATATATATATATATATATATATTTTATATCATAAAGTTATGTCTGTTTAAGATTTTGAGTAGTTTCACTCTCTTTGTCCTTCCTATCTCAATCCTTCAATTTCAACTAAATGTCAAGTTGGTAGGTGAATGCACACGAATAAGTTTCTGCACAGAAGAAAGAAGAGCAAGAAAATTGTGTTTGCATGAAACACTCTCTGAACAACCCCCTTCCTTTTGTTATTCTTTTACGAACTTATAATAATAATATAAACAAAATAAAAATAATATTATTCTCTTTTTCAACTAAACAACATCTATTACCATCCTATTTTCACCTATTTGTCTTCTCTTTTGTCACCTACCTACTTCCTCTTCTATTTCTTTTCTCTCTATCAAACACACCTAGTCTGAAATCACATTAAATCATGTTTAAATTATTAATAAGTTTATTCTCTGTTCTTCTATATATCCTATTATATAAAACACTTAAGCTGATGGGTAGAATCACTTGAATATGTTATAATTAAGTAGGTTAAGATACATTCTAACACTAGAGATCTTTGTTCTTGAGAACTGAACAATGTTTAGAGACCCGTCTTATCAGATTGAAGCTTAATATTCCTCTAGAAGAATGGGGCCAAAAATGATTTGTTGCATTCATTTATTATATGGTCATAAATAATGATATTTACACTAGGCATAACCAAGTCTTCTAGATTCTTAAGCTCCTTGATGCATGTTAGAATATGTACCTATTTATCATCATTATATTGTGTTTAGGGTTACCCTATTTATTATCATTATATTGTGTCTAGGATTACTCTCTTTATCATGTACTTTTGTATCAAACTTTCATATATATAGAATGAGAGTGAGAAAGATCTTTTAAGCTCTTGAGAATTATTTTACAGTTTCAATCTCAAGTTGGTATCAGTGCGGGTCGATCCTGCTCTGGTTTTTGTCTAGTCTCCAAACCCTAGTTGCTGTTCGCAACTGTCCGACACCATTTGCTGTTCTTCGGCGCCCGTTTGTTGCTGTCCACCATCGTTTGGCACTGTTTTGCCACTATGAGAAGCTGTCCACTGAAGTTTGTTACCATCAACTTCTGTTCCCTGCCATTCCGATGCCGTCCACCACTGTCCATCGTTGTCCGCCGCTGGCCACCATCACAGTTTCGTCCGGTGACCACCAGATCTGGTTCGCCTCTTTGCGTGACAACCAATCCCACTGGTGTCAGAGCTTCGTTCTCCTCCACGCGCAGCCACGTACAACATCTTTGTGCACTGCGAACAGGCGTGTTCTGCTCATATGTCTCCATCCTTTTGCCGGAACGCCATCGCACCACCACCATAGCGGTCGCCAGCCTCTCCTCTCTTCGTTCTACCCCTTTGAACCGTGTTTTGTTAACGTCCAGATAGAAACCTTTTTGATAGTCACCTAGGGTTTGCGATTTCTCCTTCAGATTCTTTATCCCTTGATCCGAAATGGCTTCTGGGAGTGCCATCTCTTTACCTGGAAGTCCCTCCATCATGTTTGAAAAGTAATGGAAAAAATTACTTATCTTGGTTGGTTGCCGTTGAGATGTGGTTTCTTGGTCAAGGTCATTATGATCACCTTGAGCAAGACGGCTGATAAAGCTGACTTGTGGAAACAAGCAGATTTCCAGTTGTGTGCTCTGTTAAAACAATCAATGGAACCCAAACTTCTTATATCTCTGAGAGCTTTCAAAACTTGTCACTCCTTTTGGAAGAAAGCTCAAAGTATCTATGCCATACGAGCTTGCATCTCTTAAAATGACAAACCATGATATAGTGTCCTTCATGGTTGAATCCCAATCTACTGTCGAAGAACTCAGGATGTTTTTGAAAGCGGACTCATTAGAGGATATCAAGAAGAAACTAGACAAATACTACATGGTGTTGATCCTTCGTGTCTTACATCTCGATTTTGACCAATCAACTTCTGCATGTCCCGGTACCTCAAACTTAGGAAGCACATGAACTAGTGGAACCATTTGTCATGGTTGCCACATAAGGAAGAGGAGAACGTGGCATTAGAGGAGGAGGACGAGGAGATCGAGGAGGTCGGGGATGTCCTCAATGTACATACTGTGATGGGTCACACTCAAGAGAGTTTCTACTCCTTACATGGTTTCCCTTCCAAAACCGCAAATATTTCGAATATTGAAACTTCGACTTCTAAGTTCACCAAGGATGAATATCAAGAATATCTAAGGTTAAAGTCTAACAGATTGGCACAACCATCTCAATCTCCCATTACATTAACAACCTGTATTTTTCAATCCATGGAAGATTAAAATTCATGGGTAATTGACTCAGGTGCTTATAATCACATTTTTGGTAATACCTCTTTGTTCTCATCTATTTCCTTTTGAGAAAAACCTCATTTCATATAACCCTTGCAAATGGATCTAAAACTTCTCAAAAGGATTCGGTCATGTTTCCTTGTCTTCCTCCCTCAATCTAAGCTCTGTCATTTTTGTCCTTAATTGGCCTTTTAATTTAATTTCCCTAAGCCAGTTGACCAGAATGTTAAATTGTTCAATAACCTTTGATCACAGTTCTTTTGTTATTTAGGAGCGTGGTTTGAGGGACAGATTGGAGAAGGATATGAAGCTGACGGATTAAACCATTTTGGATCTCGTCCAAGGGTGTCTTGTGTTGCTGCTCCTAATCCTAAAGTGTTACATGATCGATTTGGCCATCCTCATTTGTCCAAATTAAAAAAGATGTGTCCTGAAGTTAGTGGTCTCCAGACCTTAGAATGTGAGTCATGTCAACTAGGAAAACATGTTAGATCTACCTTTTCTTAAAGGTCTTAATCAATATGTAATTTTAGTTTTTCCATCATCCATTTGATATATGGGGACTTAGTCGTATCTTCTCCTTTGGTTTTAGATATTTTGTTAACTTCATTGATGAATATTCAAGATGTACTTTGGTTTATCTTATGAAAAATCGTTCTGAATTGTTAGCCATCTTTACACCCTTTTTAAATGAAAACAAGAATCAATTTGGTCAAGGAATCAAAATATTAAGAAGTGATAATGCCAAAGAGTATTTCTCATCCTCCTTTTCTGCCATCTCGAGTTTTCATTGTATCTTACATTAACCCACTTGTCCTCATGCACTGCAGTAAAATAGTACAGCAGAACAAAAAAATAGACACTTGGTTGACATTGTTCGTACCCTTTTGCTTGATGCCCATATTCCTGTCCATCACTGGGGGATGCCATGCCTTCCTCCTCTCTTGATCATAAAGTCCCTTTCTCCATTCTGTTTCCTAATGTTCCTGTCTTTCACACATCTTCCCGAGTGTTTGGCTGTGTATTGTTCATGACACGTCTCCAGGACTAGACAAACTCTCCGCTCGCACTCTCAAATGTGTCTTCTTAGGCAATTCTCGATTCCAAAATGGATATTGGTGTTACTCTCATGAAACTAAGAAGTATTACATGTTTGCCAATGTCACATTCTTTGAACAAACTCCTTACTTCTCTCCATCTGTTCAGAATGTTTTTATCCTCTAGCAGGTCCGTCCTATTCCACTGGGTGAGTCAAATAACTCCACTGGCTCTGTCAATCTAAGTCTTGATCAAAATCCTCCTGCACCCGCTTTTCCACATACTGTGATCATCCCACACAGGGCCCCAATGGATAGTCCACCTCCACAAGAAAATGGTGAATCTCCTACTTTAGATTCTTCTCCCTCGTCACCTCCTACCACACCTCCTGGTGCAAATGATTCAGCCTGACCTATTGCCCTCAGAAAAGGTACTCATTCCACTCAAAACCCTCATCCCATTTATAATTTTCTTAACTATCATCGATTGTCGCCCTCTTATTTTTCTCTTTTATCCTCAGTGTCTTCTGTTGTTATACCCAAGAACGTGAAAGAAGCATTTGATCATTCTGGATGGTGACAAGCTATGATTGTAGAAATGCATGCTCTTGATCACAGTAATACTTGGGAGTTGGTGCACCTTCCCTCGGGCAAAAAAGCAGTTGGTTGCAAATGGGTGTATGCAGTTAAAGTCAGCCCTGATGGTGAACTTGATCGGCTCAAAGCCCGACTTGTTACAAAAGGTTACATTCAGGTTTATGGTCTTGATTATTGTGACACTTTCTCCTGTAGCCAAGATGACTACTATTCGCCTCTTCTTTGTCATGACAACCATTCGCCACTAGCCACTGCATCAATTGGATATCAAGAATGTCTTCCTACATGGTGATCTTGAGGAAGAAGTTTATATGGAGCAACCTCCTGGGTTTGTTGCTTAGGGGGAGTGTGGTATGGTATGCAAATTGCATCAATCTTTATATGGCCTCAAACAATCACCACGTGCTTGGTTTGGAAAGTTTAGCTCCATTGTTAAAAAATTTGGGCTAAAACGCAGTGAAGCAGACCATTTGGTCTTTTACTGTCATTTTCCTTTTGGAAAATGTGTTTACTTAGTACTATATGTTGATGATATTGTCATTACAGGAAATAATGCTACTAGAATATCTCAACTGAAAGAGTACTTGTGTAGACATTTTCAACCAAGGATCTTGGAAGTCTCAAATACTTCTTAGGAATTGAAGAAACACAATCAAAAATGGAGTTCTAATCTCCCAAAGGAAGTATGCTCTTGATATATTACATGAAACATGCATGATTGATATCAGACTGGTAGACAATCCCATGGACCTAAACCAGAGAGGTGATATTAAGGATAGAAGAAGGTGAATTATTCTTCGATCCAAAGAGGTATAGGAGGCTAGTTGGAAAATTGATTTATCTCACTATTACAAGGTCAAATCTATCCTTTGCAGTTGGAGTGGTTTGTTAGTTTATGCAGGCTCCATGTCTTGACTAGGGATGGCAAAAAAATCCGTACCCGCGGATATCTGCGGATATTTACTACCCGCATGTAGCGGGTAGCGGGTATTTTAATACCCGCTTATAAACGGGTCGGGTGCGGGTATTATACTATCCGTACCCGCGGATATTCGCTACCCGCAAAAAATAAAAATAAAAATTAAATTTATATTTTATTAAGTTAAATTTAATCAAAATTAACATTAATTTATATTTTATAAGATTAAATTTAATTAAATTTTTATTATATTTTATATACTTTTTGTACTTTTATTTGAATAATTTATAAAAATATATTTTTTTAAATATTTGCGGGTATCCGCTGGTATCCACGGATATCTGCGAGTTTTAAAATATCCATGGATATTTTTTAAGCGGGTATCCGTGCGGGTAGTGGGTGGATTTTTTTTTTGTCGGGTCGGGTTGCGGGTAGACACTATTTGTGCCCGACCCAACCCGTTGTCATCCCTAGTCTTGACCATTGGAATGCTCTCATTCGCATTCTAAGGTATGTCAAAAAGGCTCCGAGGTAAGGATTGTTATATGAAGATAAAGGAAACATTATTGTGATGCAGATTGGACAGGTTTTCCTATTGATAGACGGTTTACTACAGGATATTGTGTTTTTCTGGGAGAAAACATTATTTCATGGAAAAGTAAGAAACAAAATGTAGTAGCTCGATTAACAACGGAAGCCGAGTATAGGGCGATGGTGTCACTAACATGTGAATTTATATGAGTGAAACAATTCCTTCAAGAGCTTAACTTTTGTGACATCCATACTATGAAGACGTATTACGTTAATCAAGCTTCTCTCCACATTCTATCAAATCCAGTTTTTCACGAGAGGACTAAACATATAGAAATTGATTGTCTTTTGGTCGTGAAAATTTTTTGACTAAAGAAATATGTACTGAGTTTGTTGGGTCAAATGATCAACTCGCAAATGTGTTGACCAAGTCATTACGTCATTAAGGGGTCCTCGGATTGAGTTTATTTGTTCCAGCTTGGTATATACAATTGGTATGTTCCAGCTTGAGGGGGAGTGCTATAATGTGTACCCTATTTATTATCATTATATTGTGTCTAGGGTTACTCTATTTATCATCATTATATTGTGTCTAGGGTTACTCTATTAATCATGTACTTTGTATCAAATTTTCATATAAATGAGAGTGAGAGCGATCTTTGAATTGAAGCCTTCGAGAATTATTTTACCGTTTCAATCTCAAGTATGTCAAAAAAAAATCTTGAATTATTTCATATTTTAACAACTTTCATATGTTTTGGTCACATGGACCTTTGACACTGAAATAACATTCAATCTCTAGACGCTTCACGTAAAAGAAACTGATCTTGTGGTAATGCTTCATGCGAAATAGAATTTGATCTTGTGATTTTTGATTTTGTCAGGCAGACATTGGTGCAGTATTCTCTCCAATTGCTTGATAGTATATTATTTCCTCTAATGTTTGCTTCATTATTTGATTTTGCATATCTTATGTGCCTTTTCAGGGTTTCAACAGGTTCAAGTATAAAAATAGTGGGTGTACCTTTGAGGAAGTCCATCACGGTATTTTGCCCACTTAACTAATTGTACTAATTTTCTTTTAAGACCAAGTTTTTTTTAACATGATAAGTGCTTTATGTAGAGGAGTACTCCTTTTACTGGTGTTAGTTAAAGACTCAATAAGCCAAAATGACCCAATCGATGAAGTTTTGGCTATGTAATCTACGAAGTGAAGTATAAAAGCATAATAAAGTGAAAAGAAGTCCTATAAAACCATTAACCCTATTTTCACACTTCTATTTTCTCTCTTTGTTAAAAAATATATGATTATGCGTAATAGTTTTTTAAAAGTTGTTTTCTGCTTTTCCAAAGAGCTCTATCAGAGAATCATTTTTTTTTTCATTCGGCAGCATTAACGGTTGTACATCTTAACCTTTCATTATCTTGCTGAGATGGTCATGGTAAAAGGGAAGCATTTATAAAATATAAAACATTAATTTAAACTTCCTTGGGTCTATACTAGGATGAAGCACTGATAATTTTTCTTGATTAAATTAGGGAAGAGTGCAAAGAAATAATAGTAAAGCTGATGTTCGATTAGATGCTCTCAATAAAGGTGACTGATTCATTACCTCATACTATTTTTATTGTATTTTGGAAGTTTAGAATATCATTTAGAGGTTTTTCTCCCTTTAGATGATCAGAAGAATAATACAAAAGGAGGCCAATCAGTTTTCTCCACAAAGGACAGGTACTTAGGATACTGTCTTTTGTTCACTTACATTTAATAGGATATTAAAGTTATTAATGGTTGATTTTTATGCTTCCAAGGACATCATTACAGAAATTACATTGCCTTTTATTTTATATTTTGCAGGTTTACATGGAAGACTACAGCTACGAGGTTTATTAATATTTCATTTTATTGGTTCTCGTGAGTTTTATGAATGACGTGAACTGAAACCAGTATATTCTGTCTTTTCCAAGCACGTCAAGGAAGTCTTTACCAGTACCAAGGAGGGTAATCAGAGAAGATACGAGTAAAACAAAGGTAATATTTCTTTGTTATTGTTTGTCTTTTCTAGTGGTAAAAAGTTCCCAAAAAATATAGCTCATTCAGATTGCCATATTTTTCATTTTTTTTTCAAAATCCTTTTCCTTTTCTTATACTTGCATTTTGCTTCCTTGCAGGAAAATGTTAGTTCTCAAACAGCAAAAGACCAAAGTTGTCTTCCCTGTAAGAAGTTGTGGCATAGATAGCCACTTTGAAAATGTCAATGAACTGACATTTGCTATGTTAATTAAACTTAATATGTTATTGATTTCAGCTAAGGCAACAACAAATAGAAGAGATAGTTCCCAACTGGTTAATGCAAGAAGCCATCTATGGAAGAATCGAGTGAGTGATGGTTTTGTTCTGACGTAAGTGATAATTAATCATATCATTAGCTTAGTTCCTGCTTGCTCTGTTGTAAATTATGCACTTCCGGTACATTTTATCTGTGTGATTAGCTTTAAGTTGCAAAACTGAGGAATCTAGCTAATTAGCCTATATAATTACGAAGTGATGTCTAGAAAGCCTATACTAATTAGCTGCATCGCATCTTCATTCCGACGGGTCAAAGAAGGAGGCACTTAAAGGCGGTGATATTTAGATTACCCTTTTTTAGCGTAATCCACATTATACGATGTTGTTGATCTTTTGGACTATCGAATGCATTCACAGTATATAATTATGAAGTGATGTCTAGAAAACCAATACTATTAGCTGCATTCACACTCTTCATTCTGATGGGCCGAAGGAGGTACTTGAAGGGGGTGATATTTAGATTACCGTTCTTAACGTAATCCATATTCTACGATGTTGTTGATCTTTTTGACTATCTAATGCAACCACAGTATATAATTATCAGGTGATGTCTAGATAACCGATACTAACTAGCTGCATCGGACACTTCGCATTTTGATGGCCAAATAAGGAGCCACATGAAGGAAGTGATATTTATGATTACCCCTTTTCAGCGTAATCCACTTGATCTTTGACTATCAAATGCATCCACAGTATCTTTGACTGTCAAATGCATCCACAGTATCTTTGACTGTCAAATGCATCCACGTCAATTAACTAGTATCGCAAAATACTTGTAATACTACAGTATTTGCTGTCCTAACTCAAACAAATAGAGACAAGTTCCTTGTGCAAACGAGAAGACAATAAATATATCTTTCTATTCAAAAGAAAATGTAATTGCTCCTAAATGGCTGCTAATATTGAGCATTTTCCAATAGTACGTAAACTACTAATGACATGTTTAAACATTCTGATATTGAATTACTACTACTTTCCAACAATAACTGCCCGTAATACTCCGTATAAAAGTTTTTGACATGTCCCCTCAAATAAAAACAGTAGCCTTGCAGCATATACAATGCACGGGCTCGCCCTAGTATGTACTGAGATTTGATTTCTTTTTTTGGAAGAATATAGGACAATAGGAAGTGGACTTTAGGATTTAGGAACAAGAAGACAGATGGATGATTTATGTACAGAATCTATGAAATAGGAAATCATTATCATATTTAGATTGTAGCTGAATGCCTGTTTATCATCATTAACTGACATTCTTGATAAAAGATTAATTATCAATTGATAGACCATATTTGTATATTAATTGTTCCTTTCATGCAATTCACCTGTTGTACAGGGTTCAGCCTAATGTTTCACATGCATCCTTAAGGAAGTCGGCCAAGGTATGGTGGCTGCACTCCGTTGTCTGTAGTTTTCTGTATGATTATTGATAAGGCCGAACAGTACAATGTAGTTTGGTTAAGTAAAATATAGCAGAAAACCTTTTACCGCATACATGTATATTATATGATTGATACTTGCACTGTTGTTCAAGATCTAAATATTTAATTGGTTCTTTAAATGACATAAGGAAGTGTCTTCTCGGTCAATAATTTCCTCTACATTTTTATTTTTTTTCTCCAACTTTGTGAGAAGTAATTGAAAATTTGTTGTAGAGTGTGAACCTGAGTTTTTGTTCGTTTCAGCCAATTGTTAAGACCACACTCAAGGCTTCCATTGCACAAAGGACTTCAAAATCTAAATCCATATCAGCTCCGAGTAAATTAGAATCAACTATTGCAACGTCATCTCTGAACAAATCCATATCAGCTCAGAACAAATTAGAATCGGCTAGTGCAACCTTATCTCAGAAAAAAGAAACAGTTTCTTTGTCTCTTCCTGGGAATGACTCGACAGTTTCTGATGATGCAAATCAAAGACATCTTCCATCTGAGAGCACACTAAAAACTGATCTTTCAGAGATTATTCCAAGGAAAAAATCCAGTCGCCGAAAATCATATACAAGTTCATTAATTGAAGGATCTAAGGTTTGATGCTCAAATGAAACTACTAGTTCCTTTTTAGTTTCCGTCAATTTAATGACATGTTGCCCCTTATTTTGCAGTTTCTCAAGGAAAGTGAAGTTAGAGAGCAAGATAACCTACCCAATATAGATAATGAAAGCAATCAGTTTGAAGTTTCTGAATACGTTGATGACATATATCAGTACTATTGGGTTACTGAGGTAATACTCATCGTGCCTATGATGTCAGCTCCTTTTTATGTTATGTTATCCTCTTTGTTACCCATTACTCTAGATATGTACTTTTTTTTTGTAGTTGAGTAAATTTATTCTGTGATGATATTAGATGTTTGAGAGGTTGATAATATAACATGGGTGGTTGAGAGGTTGATACTTGTAACAACTATGAGACGTTGATACTCTCTCCATTCTTTTGCTAACAATCTTTCTCCAAGTGCACTCATGCCACAGTTGTAGTATTTGAAATTCTTTGAAATTTTGATCTACTGCGATTTTTGACTTCCCCTAGAACGATCTCATCTCATAATCATTAGTCTTCCTTACATTTTTTTTACCTTGATTCTTCTTCATTTATAGCTCCAGCCGCATAGATGTCTATGACTCAGCTATTTGGTTTTCAATTTGTTACTCGTTACCCTAAAGAAATAATTTTCCTTTTATAGTTGAGTGAAGTTCTTCTCTAATGAACGTGCTTGTCTCTTTCTTTCTATTTCCCTCCCATTCCACTGTAGGCTTTAATAGCTCCACCAAGTATGGAATTAGGTAATTTTCTACAACAAACAATTTTAGATTTGTAAGCTATGTATTTAAGAATAAAATCCCACGTCGGATGTAAGTAGTAAACGTTTTACTTTGTGATTTGCCCCCACCAAGCCTACATAGAGAAGCTTTGGTGGAGTCTTTAAATCATCCCAAAGTCTTCCTATAATTTTAGTTTATTTAGAGAAAAATTAAGAGAGCAAAATTATTCATCTTTTTGAGGTTCTTTTATTCCTTTTTTTTTCTCATTTCTTACTTTGGTCACTGAGTTATTGTTTTTTACTGTAATGATACCCAAACATATGCATTTCCAAAAGTTGACTGTATTAAATATAATTTAAAAAAACTTGACAATCGACCAGCAACTATCGTAATCAGCACTTCCAATACGCACACTGACACTCAATGCAATCTTACCGTTTTTTTTTTTAAAAAATCTTCTCCATATGCTTGAATAAATACTTTATTACACTAACGGAAGGAGATGATGCAACCTTGATCAGCTTCTGTCATCGTTTGAATGACATTGTTTTACTGATTTTGTCGCTTCCTTGTTGGTGTAATCATACCACTGGGCCCATCTATACAAATTTATATTGTACATTTTATCAATATCCTCTAGTATCAAATAATGTTTTTATTTATTAAAAAATTGTTTCAACTGCAGGCACGTAATCCAGCTCTAGCAAATTACATGTCAATTCAGACTGACATTACACCACATTTGCGGGGAATTTTGGTCAACTGGCTAATTGAAGTAAAGGATTTCCATGGCTTTTCTTTCATCATATTGTTTCTTCATTTTTCTTGTTCTGCCTATTACTTATCATAGTCACTTTCTTTGCCTATCATCATTGGCTGTTGTAGGTACACTTCAAATTTGATTTGATGCCAGAAACACTGTATCTCACTGTTACGTTGCTGGATCAATATCTCTCCCTGGTGACTATCAAAAAGACTGATATGCAGTTAGTTGGTCTTACAGCACTTTTGCTGGCTTCAAAATATGAGGATTTTTGGCATCCTAGGGTAAGAAGCCATATTAGAGCATGTACACTTTTGAAGAAAAGATGACATGCTTTATCGGGCTCACTTTCTTTTGTTGCATGTTCCAGGTCAAAGATTTAATTAGCATCTCTGCTGGGTATACTAGAGATGAAATGCTTGGAATGGTAAGAAGTGGATATTAAAGGGCATACGTAATTGCACTTCTCCCTTTCATCGTTATGTTTAAGAGTGAACGATCTTACTTGAAGTTTTATTCTAATTTGTCGTTTGGCTCTCTGTACAGGAAAAACTTATTCTTAGAAAATTAAAATTCCGTCTCAATGCTCCTACTCATTATGTTTTTTTGGTGCGGTTTCTGAAGGCTGGACAATCAAATAAAAAGGTATGTAATTCAGCATGCATGGTCATACAAATTTAGTTTATCATTGCAGCTTGACGTTATGGGTAAAAAATCAATATGAATATGACCAGTTGACTGCTCTTTGCAGGAACACATCAAGTTTGATTTCTAACATTTTGTCTTGAATTTATTCTTCCAGATTGAACACATGGCATTCTTTCTGGTTGACTTATGCTTAGTTGAATATGACGCTTTAGCATTCAAGCCTTCATTACTTAGTGCATCAGCTCTCTATGTTGCACGGTGTACTTTGCAAATATCTCCACCATGGACCCCATTACTTCACAAGCATGCGCGTTATGAAGTTTCACAGCTCAGGCATTTACTCAAACTTTTTCTATCACTTTTAAAGTTTGGGATGAATTCCATTTATGCTGACTGTAACATTTGTAGGGATTGTGCGGAAATGATACTCAAGTTCCACAAAGCTGCTGGAGTTGGAAAATTGACAGTTGCATACGAAAAGTACTCTAGACCAGAACTCGGTAAGGTTGCAGCAGTGAAACCTTTGGACGTACTTCCCCTGTGATTTGGACGCACATAAACATGCATTAAGATAGGGTTGCATGAGGAGAACCGTTGGATTTGAACTGTTCTCTAGTCAT
This sequence comes from Vigna umbellata, assembly GCF_029865625.1. NCBI lineage: Eukaryota > Viridiplantae > Streptophyta > Magnoliopsida > Fabales > Fabaceae > Vigna > Vigna umbellata. The sequence goes on from NC_142173.1 coordinate 2,690,678, forward strand.
ACATCTGTTACATAATATGATATTCCTATGAACACTAGTTAATAGTATGCCTTAAGATAGGAATTAAATTCGAAAAAATCTCGAGGTTTATTTTCGTCGAGGTTTTCTTGTGTACAAACTTGATTCTAGTTGTAATGGAGTGCTTCTTTTTTTTTTTTAGAAACAAACTGATTACTATTAATGTTCTATGAAGTTCAATCTACGGAATATTTATTATTTATCTTTTCAGTTTAAGGAGACATTCACTTGATTATCATTAAATGAAAGTTTTTGAATTTATGCGGATCATTCATTTACAATATATAAATTATTCATTTAATTATTACTAGGGACATCAAATATAACAATCACTTAATTTAATTTTTGTGAAATAAATTACGGATTGATTATTTTATCAAATGGATTATTACTGAATAAGATTTTCCATTCTTTAAACATTAAAATTTAAAAGGGCAATGGAATGGAAATATATTTTTAAGTTTTGTTTAAGTTAAAATTAAAAAACATCAATATTTATTTAATTTTATTGATATAAAACTAATAAAAGTATCAAGAGAAAATAATTTGTTTGTAGTTATATACTTTTTAGAAAGTACTTTAAAATAAAATAAATAGATCTTTATTATCAAAAGTACAATCCTCCAAAATATATATATAATTTCTCATCATATAAAAATTTATTGAAATGAAATAAAAGAAGCAAATAATATAAGCATTAAGAACCAAACCAAACCTATAATATAACTTTTCCAACAATTTACAATTCCAAATATGAAAAGATAAAACTTATTATAAAAAAAATCTAAGCTCTCATGAAATTAGAATACATATAACCTCTATTTACTAAAGTCAAAGCATTAAATTTTTCAGCACAATAATTATCTTCTTGAAAAATGAGAAATTTGAAATTGTATATTTATGTACAAGTGTAAACGTAAGACCTAAGAAAAATATTTACTTTTATATAGTAACAATTTCATTACTAATAAGTTTATGTAAAAATAAAATGTGAAAAGCTAAATAAGAAATTTTGGTAGCTTAAATGGTAGAAAATTGTGGTGATTTCAAGAACATGAGTTCCAACTCTTTTTTATCTTTTTGTTTAAAAAAAAAATTAAATAGTGATAGTGGATAAGCACTCCACGTTTGAAGTCATTATTGAGGCATCAGATATGTCAAGTGGTGATTAAAATCTTAATATAATAAAAAAATATTAAAATAATAAATAATATTAAAAAACTGTTAAATAGTAAAATTTTTGGACTATAAATAGCCATGAGAGGGGAAGTTATTCTGCACAAAGAGAGGAAGAATCAAGTGAGAAATCTTGAGAAATAGAGAAGAAAGATTTAGAAATAAATTTTTAGTTGCAAGAAGAGTAGAGGTTTTGGAGGGTTTTCAGGGAAACAAATTATGAGCAAGAGATTAAGTCTAGAATAGAGGTATGAGAGCTAACCTTTCTAAGCCTTTATATTATGATTTAGTATTGTTTTATTACTGTTCATGTTTTGAAATTCTGTGTGAATATTGTTAATGAAAGACATAAGTGTTTGTTGTATTGAATTTCTGTGTTAATATTATATGTTGTTGTTTTGAATCTATAAATAAGAAATTTGTTAAAACATAGTTGAGTACCACTTTAGCTAAGGAAAGACTTGGTACTTAAGTTGTCCATGGCGACACACCTCTCTTTCCTGGAAGTCTACTCGATAGATTTTTAACTTAAATCGTATTGAACAGATTAAGTATGGTTAAACTATTATGTAATATACTCAATTGATATAAAATATGTGATGGATTTATCTTTCTGGAAGGATAAGAAGATGTCTAATCGGCTATGCTAGATTCAACTCCTTAGTTCCCCAGAACGTTTATATTAAGGTTATGATTGTGATGGTAGGATAGAGGAATCTTAAAAACCGGAGTTGGTACATCCCTGATCATAGAGCAACCCTGGTCAAATCCAGTAAGTTGTGACTAGTCATATGTAGTGGCGTTTATGGTGAGTTTGATTCGTCAAACATTTGATTCTTCTCTGGTGACCATTTATGGTGATATTTTAGTATTGTTAATTTATTTTGTGATATATTCATTTTGTATGATTTCTGTGATGATTGTATTTTATTATATTGGATTTGAATTTATGCATCTGAACATTATATGAGTATTATGGGGAGATTTTGTAATAGTATAATATGACTTGAGGAATATGAGCATGGTATGAGTCTCGTGGAGAGATTCTGTAATGATATTGTATTTATGTATATGTTGATGTTGAGGGTCCTGTTGGAGGAGGTTTTCTTGATACTTTAATAATCATCTAGTCTCAAGTAGAGAAGGATGAATTATGTGGTGAGAGGGGCAGGATGTCCTGGTCTATGTGCCGGTTTTGGACATAGTGTTGAGGACTAACCTTGTGGATGGTATGAAGTATTTTGGAAGTGTATTTGTAAGAAGAAGTAGAAGTCATCACAAGTGCATAACCTCCCGTGACTGCTCATCAACGTATCATCCGAATGAGTGTCTATTGGGTATTGTGGGATGAGTGTCTATTTGGTATTGTGGAATGAGTGTCTATTGAGTATTGTGGGATGAGTGTTTATGGGGTATTGTGGGATGAGTGTCTATTAGGAATTGTGGTATGATGGGATGAGTATCTATGGTGCGATTATTGTATGATGTATGATGGTGTCTGACATAATTATTATATGATGTTTGTTGGGTGTATCAAAGTAATTATGCATGTTTTATAAATGATTTGTTACATGTTAGCTCACCCTACTTGTTTGTGTTTGTGTATGTGCGATGATCGTATAATTTGTTATACGGGAGCAGATGAAGGAATGTCGTCTGATTCAGTGCCAATGAAGAAAGAGATAGAAAAATAAATTAGAAGAATTCGAGTTATATTTATGAGTTTGTAGTTGAAATATGAGTTTCAAACACACACACACACACACACACACACACACACACACATATATATATATATATAAATATATATATATATATATATATATATATATATATATATATATATATATATATATATATATATATATATCAACTATGAATTTTCAAGTGTGAGATTTTGGGATGTTACCTTAAATGTAATGCTATAATATATCAATTATGAATTATCAAGTGTGAGATTATGGGATGTTACATTAATGGTATTAGAGCGGTTCGTCCTTATGACGACCTAAGAGTTATGGATTTATCCTACGAACTCATATTATGAATCATAATGACAATAATTTTCTGTGTGAACAGAGAAATGACATGCACACAACCCAACTGTGAAACCTCTAATATGCCTAGCTTGGCAAGGGCTTTGGAGGCTATTGCATCTGCTCTTCAACAACAGGGCACTGCTTTAGTGCAACAACACGAAACAACTCTGCAACAATTAGAAGCGGCTAGGCTGAATTCTGAAGCCAGCCAAAGAGAACATGTGGAAGCCTTAAGGCAACTATCTGAGAATGACACGTCTGTGGAAGCTCAACCTCATAGGATTCAGGAATGGACCTTAGAAAACTTTGTACAACACCGTCCACCTACTTTTAATAGGAGGACAAGTCCGGACGAGGCTGATCTATAGATAAGAAATATGGAAAAGATTTTTTATGCGAAAAATTGTTCATCAGAAACTAGGTTGGCATACTCCGAGTATCAGCTGTTTGGAGAAGCAGTACACTGGTGGGACAACATGAAGTTAGTATTAAAGGAAGGTGGTGAGATTATTACCTGGGAAGTTTTTAAGAATATGTTTTATGCTGAGTACTTTCCGGACAATGTAAGATATGCAAAAGAGGTGGAGTTCTTGCAGCTCGTGCAAGGTAACAAGTCGGTAGCTGAGTATGCAGATAAGTTTAAACATTTGGGATGTTTCTACACCCAACCAGCAAATGAAGAATGGAGGTGTAGGAAATTTAAAAATGGATTGAGAGCAGACATACAATTAGCCGTGAACCCTTTAGCTATTAAAGAGTTTTCTGCTTTAGTGGAACATGCCAAAGTTGCGGAAAGGTTAACGAGTGAGATTGAAGTTCAACAGAAGTCACAAAGGGTGGGAGGACCATCTGGGTCACGAGTTGGACAGAATGTAAGGATCCGACCTTATGAAAGACCGCAGCCTTAAAGGAATTCTCATCAGCAACAACCCCAACAGAAAATAATCTGATGTTACATCTGCAGAGGACCTCATCTGAAGAGCGTTTGTCCACAAGTTACTATGCGCAACAAATGTTTTCTTTGCGGAGCATAAGGACATTTTGCTAGAGATTGTCCCTTTAACATAATAGAAACAACTCAACCTCAACAACTGCCTCAATAGGGAAGGACTAACAATAGGCCATAAGCGACTGGAAGAGTCTATGCTTTAACGGGAGCAGAAGCTGCCAAATTAGGTAACCTCATCATTGGATGTTGTATTATAATTGGTAGAGACTTGAATGTGTTGTTTGATTCTAGAGCGACACACTCCTTTTTGTCTGAAACTCTTATTCAAGAGTTGAACCTACCCGTGAAAGAGTTGTAGTATGATCTTATAGTATCTACATCGGCCTCTAAATTGATAAAAACATCGAGGATGTGTCCTCAATGCCCAATAGTTATAAAAGGACGTAGGTTCAAAGTACATCTTATATCTTTACCTCTACAAGGTTTAGATGTAATCTTAGGAATGGATTGGTTATCTGCCAATCGTATCCGTATAGACTGTAACAAGGAGTTGATTTTCCCTGATTCTGAAGAATCAGAGTTGTTGTCATTACAACAAGTGTTAAAAGAAGTAAAAGAAGGATCTTCGTGTTTCATTATCTTGACTCATGTGGAAGTTGAGAAAAATGAACAAAATCTTGATATTCCCATAGTTAATGAGTTTAGTGATGTGTTCCCAGAAGAAGTACCAGGATTGTCACCTCAACGAGAAGTACAATTCTCCATCGATTTAATACCTAGAGCTAGACCAGTATCGATAGCTCCATATCGAATGGCCCCAGCAGAGTTGGCAGAGCTAACGAAGCAAATTGAAGAGCTGTTAGAAAAACAATTCATCCGACCAAGCGTATCACCATGTGGGGCACCGGTACTGCTGGTGAAGAAGAAAGATGGTAGCTCTAGATTGTGTGTCGACTACAGGAAGTTGAACAAGCTAATCATCAAGAACAAGTACCCTTTGCCTATGATTGACGATTTGATGGATCACTTGCATGGAGCTCAAGTATTTTAAAAGATGGATCTAAGGTCTGGATATCTTCAAATTTTGGTTAAAGCTGAAGATGTACAGAAGACTGCTTTTAGATCGAGATACGGGCATTACGAGTATGTAGTTATGCCGTTCGGGGTAACTAATGCTCCAGCTTTGTTCATGGATTACATGAACATAATTTTTTGACCCTTCTTAGATAAGTTTGTCGTAATCTTTATAGATGACATACTCATTTATTTCAAAAGTCGAGAAGAACATGGTGGGCATTTAAGAATTGTGCTTGGGATCTTGAGAGAAAAGAAACTATATGCAAAGTTGTCAAAGTGTGAGTTCTGGATACAAAAGGTGCAATTCTTGGGACATGTTATATCAACTCAAGGCATAACGGTGGATCTAACCAAAGTGGAAGTAGTGCTACGGTGGGAGAGACCAAAGACTATAACGGAAATACGGAGCTTTGTGGGCTTAGCTGGATACTATAGAAGATTTATAGAAGGTTTTTCTAAAATAGTAGCGCCTTTAACACAGCTAACTCGCAAAGATCAATCGTTTGTTTGGACGGATAAGTGTGAGAAAAGCTTCCTGGAATTGAAGCAAAGGTTGACAAGTGCACCAATATTGATTATCCCAAATCCAAGTAAGTCTTTTGAGATTTATTGTGATGCTTCACACCAGGGGTTAGGTTCTGTGCTCATGCAAGAAAAGAAGGTAGTGGTTTATGCTTCAAGACAATTAAAGATTCATGGGAAGAATTATCCTACTCATGATCTAGAATTGGCAGCAGTGGTGTTTTCTCTGAAGATTTGGCGACACTATCTTTATGGTGTCCAATTTCAAGTATTCAGCGATCACAAAAGTTTGAAGTACTTATTTGACCAGAAAGAACTAAATATGAGGCAAAGGCGGTGGATGGAATTTTTAAAGGATTATGACTTTGAACTTTTGTATTATCCAGGAAAGGCGAATGTAGTAGCTGATGCTTTGAGTAGGAAGACGGTACATGTTTCCCATATGACGATCAAAGAATTAGAGTTAGTGGAGAAATTCAGGGATCTGAAGCTACAGATGGAGTATGAAGTAGATTTCATTAGATGTAGTAGTCTAACTATATCTAGTGACTTTCTAAGTTTAATCAAGGAGAAATAATTGGTGGACCCTAACCTGAAAAAGATAGCAGAATTGATCGAAACAGAACCAACAAAGAATTTAGGTTAGGACCTGATGGTGTATTAAAATTTAGAAGTAGAGTGTGTGTACCAGACAATGTAGAGATAAAAAGATTAATCCTTGAAGAAGGACACAAGAGACGTTTTAACATGCATCCCGACATGACTAAAATGTATCAAGATCTTAAGGAGTCCTTTTGGTGGCCTGGAATGAAGAAGGAAGTAGCGCAGTTTGTAGCGGCTTGTTTGAGTTGTCAAAAGGCAAAAGTGGAACACCAAAGGCCTGGAGGAATGTTACAACAATTAGACATACCAGAGTGGAAATGGGATAACATGGCTATGGATTTTGTTACCCATTTACCACGAACAATGAGAGGTAATGATGCCATCTGGGTCATCATTGATCGATTGACAAAAAGTGCTCACTTCTTAGCAATAAATCTGAGAATGTCAATGACTAAGCTGACACAATTGTACATAAAAGAAATAGTGAGATTGCACGGTGTACCTTCTAGCATTGTGTCAGATAGAGACCCAAGATTTACTTCTAGATTCTGGCAAACCCTACAGGAAGCTATGGGCAGCAAATTACGAATGAGTTTCTCATATCATCTCCAAACTAATGGACAATCTGAAAGAACTATAAAGTCATTAGAAGACCTATTGAGAACTTGTGTATTAGATCATCTTGGTAGTTAGGATGAAATACTTCCTCTTATGGAATTTACCAATAACAACAGTTTCCAAGCAAGCATATCTATGGCACCTTATGAGGCTCTGTATGGCAGACGATGTCAAACTCTGTTGTGCTGGTATCATGATGGTGAATCCGTTTTAATAGGACCTGAGCTACTACAACAAACCACCAATAAAGTAAAATTGATATGGGAAAGAATGAAGGCTTTTGAGAGTAGACAAAAATCATATGCAGATCAAAGGAGGAGACCGTTAGAGTTTGCGGTTGGGAATCATTTTTTCCTACGAGTAACTTCAACCACTGGTGTTGGAAGAGCCCTTCGCTCGAGGAAACTTTCTCCTAAGTTCATTGGTCCATACCAAATTTTGAGACGAATTGCGCCAGTCGCTTACGAGATTGCGTTACCCCCTCAGTTGGCTAATCTCCATTCAGTTTTTCATGTTTCCCAAATAAGAAAGTATGTACCTGATCCTTCTCACATTTTAGAAATAGAGGAGATTCAAATCTGAGAGGATCTCTCAGTGGAAGTACAACCTATTTGTATAGAAGACACTAAAACAAAGGAACTTAGAGGAAAAACTATCAATTTTGTCAGGGTGATTTGGGATAAGAGAACATGTGACTTTACATGGGAACTAGAAGAAGAAATGAAGCAATTATACCCTCAACTATTTTCTTGAAGTATATAATTTTCGAGGTCAAAAATTTTTTATTGTTGGGGAGAATGTAAGACCTATGAAAAATATTTACCTTAATAGTAACAATTTCATTACTAGTAGTAATAAATTTTTCTTTATGAATGGAAAATATAATTAATAAGTTTAAGTAAAAATAAAATGTGGAAAGCTAAATAAGAAATTTTGGTAGCTTAAATGGTAGAAAATTGTGGTGATTTCAAGAACATGGGTTCAAACTCTTTTCTACCTTTTTGTTTAAAAAAAATAAAATTTAAATAGTGATAGTGTATAAGCACTCCATGTTTGAAGTCATTATTGAGGGATCATATATGTCATGTGGTGATTAAAATATTAATATAATAAAATAATATTAAAATAATAAATAATATCAAAAAATTGTTAAATAGTAAAATTTTTGGACTATAAATAGCCATGAGAGGGGAGATTATTCTGCACAAAGAGAGGAAGAATCAAGTGAACAATGTTGAGAAATAAAGAAGAAAGAGTTAGGAAGAAATTTTTAGTTGCAAGAAGAGTAGAGGTTCTGGAGGGTTTTCGGGGAAACAAATTATGAGCAAGAGATTAATCTGGAATAGAGGTAGGGAAGCTAGCCTTTCTAAGCCTTTATATTATGATTTAGTATTGTTTTATTACTATTCATGTCTTGAAATTCTGTGTGAATATTGTTAATGAAAAACATAGGTGCTTATTGTATTGAATTTATGTGTTAATATTATATGTTGTTGTTTTGAATCTGTAAATAAGAAATTTGTTAAAAATTAGTTGAGGAACACTCTGGCTAAGGAAAGACTTGGTACTTAAGTTGTCCATGGTGACACACCTCTCTTTCCTGGAAGTCTACTCGATAGGTTTTTAACTTAAATCCTATTGAACAGATTAAGTACGGTTAAACTATTATGCAATATACTCAATTGATATAAAATATTGATGGATTCATCTTTCTGGAAGGATAAGAAGATGTCTAACCGACTATGCCAGATTCAACTCCTTAGTTCCCCAAAACGTTTATATTAAGGTTATAATTGTGATGGTAGGATAGAGGAATCTTAAAAACCTGAGTTGGTACATTCCTGATCATAGAGCAGCTCTAGTCAAATCCAGTAAGTTGTGACTAGTCATATGTAGTGGCGTTTATGGTGAGTTTGATTCGTCAAACATTTGATTCTTCTCCGGTGACCATTTATGGTGATATTTTAGTATTGTTAATTTATTTTGTGATATATTCATTTTGTATGATTTCTGTGATGATTGTATTTTATTATATTAGATTTGAATTTATGCATCTGAACATTATATGAGTATTATGGGGAGATTTTGTAATGGTATAATATGAGTTGAGTAATATGAGCATGGTATGAGTCTCGTGGAGAGATTCTGTAATGATATTGTATTTGTGTATATATTGATGTTGAGGGTCATGTTGGAGGAGGTTATCTTGATACTCTAATAATCATCCAGTCTCAAGTAGAGAAGGATGAATTATGTGGTGAGAGGGGCAGGAGGTCCTAGTCTATGTGCTGGTTTTGGACATAGTGTTGAGGACTAACCTTGTGGATGGTATGGAGTATTTTGGAAGTGTATTTGTAAGAAGAAGTAGAAGTCATCATAAGTGCATAACCTCTAGTGACTGCTCATCAACGTATCATCCGAATGAGTGTCTATTGGGTATTATGGGATGAGTGTCTATTTGGTATTGTGGAATGAGTGTCTATTGAGTATTGTGGGATGAATGTTTATGGGGTATTGTGGGATGAGTGTCTATTAAGAATTGTGGTATGATGGGATGAGTATCTATGGTGCGATTATTGTATGATGGTATGAGGGTGTCTGACATAATTATTATATGATGTTTGTTGGGTGTATCAAAGTAATGCATGTTTTATAAATGATTTGTTGCATGTTAGCTCACCCTACTAGTTTGTGTTTGTGTATGTGCGATGATCATATAATTTGTTATACGGGAGCAGACGAAGGAATGCCAATTAAGAAAGAGATAAAAGAATAAATTAGAAGAATTCGAGTTATATTTATAAGTTTTTAGTTGAAATTTGAGTTTAAAACATATATATATATATATATATATATATATATATATATATATATATATATATATATATATATATGTATATATCAACTATGAATTATCAAGTGTGAGATTATGGGATGTTACCTTAAACGTAATGCTACAATATATCAATCATGAATTATCAAGTGTGTGAGATTATGAGATGTAACAATAAACATTTATCTTTCATCTCAAAACACAACCAATACAGAGGAGAAAGCTAAACCCAAAAAAAAAAAATCACATTCAAGGATTAACATTAAAAAAATTTCAAATGCCACAAAATCTACGAAATGGTTAAGTATGGATTTTTTACACAAATTTCCAACACATCAAACATAATTATGTACCATTGGAATAATAACAAAGATAATCTATATAAGTTTCTTAAATCTTCCATAATTATGCATGTGCCATAAAATAAATAGATTTGCGGATTGTATTTTTTAAAAATATTTTTACTTATTTATATTATATATCAAACTCTTTATTTTCATTTTTTTCTTTCTATCTTACATCCTTTATTTGGTACCTTCTAGGCAAATTTTACTTATTACCCAAAGTCACATCAAAACTATACAACACTACAAGTTAATCTATTAACTTCCATGCCATATCAATTGATAAGCATGTGTGAATTCTAAATAAAAGGGTGAATGATGAGTGAAATGGTTTCTTTAAAGAAGGAAGGAGGTTAAGGAAGAATCATCAACAACTTTCTTAATTTCTTCATATTGTTAAAAGCTGGTTTTAAAATCTATGGTTATAATTAATGTAATATCTCAAAAGTTGAGAAATTTTTATTTTAACAGTCATACACAAATGATATTTGAACACAACTTTAATGATATGTATTCAAAAGATATGCATAAATAAATTTCAAATGTGCATCTATAGTCTACATCCAACAATCTTTATAATTAAGAAAATAAAAAGAAGTTCTTTATAAAATTTAGTGTTGACATAAATATACCAAACTACACATTATGAAATCACTATTAAACATCAGACCCAGCACTCCTATATTTGGTCTCTCCTTTTTCCCTTGAAAGTCTATCATTACTATTATATCTGTAGATTTGTTTGCTCACACCGTAAAACTTATCATCGCAAAAAAAATATAAATAACCAATAAAGAAGGTAAGCTAATGCTATATATATATATATATATATATATATATATATATATATATATATATATATATATATATATATATATATATATATATATATATATATATATATATATATATATATATATATATATAAGGATATAACTTTTTGTAATTGTTTTTGACATATTTTTGGATAAGACAATTTCACCTTTTATTAAAATTAAAATAGTTTTATTATGTTATAAAGTACACACTAAACTCGTAATCTAATCTCTCACTTTAAAAAAAATAACTATATTTATTTTTTATATATTTTTTGAAATATATCATTTTAACAGAAATGCGGATAAACATGTATGAAATTACACGTGTTTATGTTAGTAATAGTGATATTTAATAAGGATTTTCTATTTAGTGTATGCAAATTATTTTTGTATTTTATTTTTATTAATATTTTTATACTCCGCAGAAACACTCATGTAAAAAAATGAGAAGTATAAAAGTTAAACAAAACACAATAAAACAAAAGAGAAAACAGAAAAAAAAACTAATAGGTAAAAAAAAGCTCCACTTATATTAAAAAAAAAGTAAGTGTTCATATTCTAATTAGAATAAATAGTCTATTCATTATAACAAATATACTATTATTTGGAAAATAATTTCTAAATATTTTAAATTTATAAAATAAAAAATAAAATATTCTAATTGCATATTAATATTTAAAAGATTGTTTATTGTTATCGAGTATTAGAGTTATAGATTTTTAAAATAATGAGACTAAATATTTTAAACTTAAATAATTCAATAATATGAATAGAAACTCTTAAACTTGTTTCATTATAAAAAATACTAACCATCTCTCAAGAAACTTTTCCCTTAACTCTTCCTAAAGAAACTTTTTCGTTAACTCTTCCTGTATTCTCTTTACAATTTCTAACACTTAGATAATTTGTTTGGTGATCAAAAGATGTCTGAGTGATCATGATGGAGAATCCTTCCTTTCTATCGATCACTTTTCCTTATAAAGCAATTAAGTTTCTGCTACTTTTTCCTTTAATTCTTTAGTCATATTCATGTACAAGGTTCTCTTTGCATGTGTTACGTTATTTTTCTATCTATCTCTTTGTCGATCAAAGGTCCCAAGGACTTGCTATGATCATGCTCTTATTGTTTGTAAATTTCTCTAGAATTCCTTGAGCTTAAATTAAGAACAACGAGCTGTGTAGAGAGGTGGTAATTTCTTTTAAGGTAAGAGAAACTAGTTTTATGATTTAAGTATTTAATTTCAAGTATGATTAAGGAATTTAGAGAATAAAAATTTGAATTAGTTATATTAGCGATGTATGACTTTGTGATAATTGTGTTCTTTATTGATTTGAATTATGTGTATGAAAACTTCATATATTGTATGAGTATGTGTTTTGTTGGAAGTATCTTGTTAATGATGTTTTGTGAAGTGATGAGGTTATCTTGTGATTGAAATGTTGAATAAAAATGAAATTGTAAAGTTGAAGGTTTATTGTTGGTCAAAAAGAGGTGTCGTGGATATGTGATTTGTAGAAATAAATGGTAAAATAGGAGAAATGGGAATTTAGGATCTTTGGTAAGGTAAATTATGATTTGTTAGGATTGATTTCGTTATGTAAATTTTTTAGGAATGCATGATAGATAAGAAGGTTGTGTTTTTAAATAACTTTTAGTGTAATTTTGAGGTTTTGAACATTGAGTTTTGGAAATTTGAGGTATGAGGTAAAGATAAGGGTTTAGGTATGTTATTGAGTCACTTTCCTAATTTGGCCTACAGGTTAAAGTGGTTAGAATTGAAATTTAGTCTCTAGAGTGGTATTTTTAGTGAATTTGGACTGAAACTCATAATCATATAGTTTTAGATTTGGTTTAAGTGGAGTCCTATGCATTTGGATAGATCATATGTGTCTTAAAATGCCTAATGGAAGTGATAGAATTTCGTAATTATGCATAAAACAGGTAGGGAAGTATTGATAGGTGCATAGTCTGCAGATTTTGATGTTGCAGAATTTTGTAGGATGGTTGGGTGAGCAAGGAGAGCTTGCAGGGCGAGTAAATAAGGATGTTGACAGTGGGTTGCAGGGACTGGGTAAGCTCCCTCATTGATTTGTGGGAGTTCTCTATTTTCACACTCGTTGGGCGGGTGATTTTGGTTCGCTAGGTGAGTTTATAATGTTTTTAGGTGTTAGTTGCATGGGTTAAGTGAGCCAACTCGCTTAGTTGTGAGAGCTGGTTTTCTTATTGATTTTTAAGTGTTTTTTCTGCTATTTTTATTTGTGAATGATTGAATGATGTACCTTATATTCTGTGATATGGTTGAAAGGTGTAATGACATGTGAATGATGGTTATAAGGAGTTTAAGGATAATTTCTTTAAATGGTTACGTGTGTAAGTGTATGTATTGATATAGGAAGCTAGTGATTAGAGATTATTTAACGCTCTCAATAAACTCTAGTCTAGAGCAAAGAAGGATGATTATGTGGTGGAGAGTAGAAGAATGTCCATAATTTATGGCTAAATTAACCTTGGAGTGTGGTGATTTGTTGATGAGGATGTTGTAATTGTATATATACCACCTTAAAGGCAAGGTCTCTATAATTCAATATCAATACATGTATCCGAATAGTCAGTCTAGAATTAGATGGTGTTGTAATAATGTTATATTATTGCAAAAGAATATTTTGCAACGTTAATTAAACGTTGATGACAATGTTATTTTTAGAACGTTGGTATTTTATTAATTGGCAAAGAAAAAAAGTTAACCAACGTTCATATATTTAATTGCTGCAATGTTAATCATTTATGATTTTTAATTTCTTTTATTTAGTTTATTCTTCTCTCTAGTTCTATAAAGAGAGACTTCTTCCTCCATTCCAAGACACACCAAACTCTGTTTTCTCATTCTTCTCTCCTCTATGTTTCATTCTTTAGCTCTTTTCTTCTTCTAAAAATATTTTGGGTTATTATTTTATACTCTTTTTTAGAAATTCTTGCTAGTTCTGAGATCCTCAGAGATATTCTGGTAATTTCCTGTTATATCCTGGGAGACTTAAACGTGAATATATAGGCACAAGCTAGTGAAGTCTTAGTCATTTGGTTTCCGATCTTGTTACTATCCAAATTTAAAAAGGTATGAGGAGTTAATCTAGTTTTAAATTGCTTTACTTGTTGTTTGGGCATGGTTGTTGTCCAACTCATGAATTCTATAGAGTACCTGTGCATGCCGTTTTGTACCCATGTTGGAAAGGTTACTCTATGTTGTAGAAACTACATTGAGGGTCTGATGCTGTTTTAAATATATATGCTTGTTGTTTTTAGCTCCAAATGTTTGCCGTTTTGGTTTTAAAACTTTGTTGTTTCGACTGAAATTGTTGCACCAAATATGTTGCTATTTTAACTCTAAATGCTTACTGTTTTTAGCTCTAAATGGTTGCTATTTTGGCCTTAAAAATCTTGTTGTTTTCTATAAAAATTTGCACCAAAAATCTTGTTGTTTTCTGTAAAAATCTGCACCAGAAACCTTGTTGTTTCATTTAAAAATGTGCATCAGAAGCTTTGTTGTTTTGGAATGACAAATCTGCATTAAAAGTGTGTTGTCCTGGATGTTTTATTTTTCTTTTTTCTTTCTACACCAAAAGTAGTTATTTGACTGAAAATACTGCATGCTAATCCAGAATTAAAGGGAATGGATTAATGGCTTATAATTTGTATTATTTTGGGAGTGGATTTTAAGTTGAATAAAAGTTTATGACTCAATAAGGTCTATGGGTGTAAAATAAGGTGTTGTTTATTGTGTCCAGTAAAGTGTTGAATATATTTGAGTGTTGATTTGCTAGTTCTTCTTTAAAATTGTTAAAGTTTAATAAGATTTTATTAGTGGGTAATAGGGGTGATTGCTTGATGTAAAAATGGGTTTTTGGACATATTATTACTAATTCGTTAACCATACCAAGTACTATAGAATTGGTTATTTGAATATATAATTCTAATTTTGATTTGGATTAGATTATGGCTTCACGTTCACGTTGATTAGTATGTTGTAAAAATTGTTGAACGTACTTATGTGAACTACTTGGTTGTTATAGTTGTCCATGTTATGGTTAAGGTATATTTTTTGGTAATGTGTATAATGTTATTTGAATGATTAAATCTAGTCAAGTTTGGTTTGAGTGTGTTCATGGAATATTTGTTGGGTTGTGAATGTTAGTGTACATCCTTATATTGAAGTGCATAGATATATATGATATGTGAATGTTGTCCAAATATAAATCTTGGAATGTGTACATGTGGGTTGTGAATTAATGTGATTTTAGGTATTAGAATCATAAGGAAGGGAGATAGTATATTACTATTCCAAGAACAATATGTTGAGAAACTTCTTAAGAAGTTTGAGTTTTATTTCCTAAAACAAGTGAGTATCCCTTATGATGTTAATTTTAAATTAATGAAAAATAAAGGAGAATTTATATCTCAGCCTCAGTATGCCCAGATAATTGGGAGCTTACTGCACTTGATGAGCTTTTCTAGACTTGATATTGCTTACGCAGTAGGTAGACTGAGTAGGTACGCTCAATGTCCAAATTAGGAACATTGGAATGCACTTGCTAGGCTTATGAGATACTTAAGAGTTCAATGGATTATGCCATTGAATATAGTGGATTTCCCGCTGTACTAGAAGGGTACAATGATGCTAACTGGATCTCTGATTCAGATGAGACAAAATCCACTAGTGGTTATGTATTCACACTTGGGGGTAGTGCGATTACATGGAGATCAGCCAGACAAAAAATTATTGCAAGATCAATAATGGAATCTGAGTTTGTTGCTCTTGAGGTGGCTGGTAATGAGACTGAGTGGTTGAAAAACTTCTTAGCAAACATTCCACTAGGAATGAAACCAACCACATCGGTGTCAATACACTGTGATTGCCAATCGGCAATAGCTATAGCTAAAAACAAGAATTACAATGGAAAGAATAGACATATCCAATTGAGACACAATTTGGTGAAGCAGTTGCTAAAGAGTGGAACTATTTCCATTGATTATGTGAAGTCAAAACGGAATCTAGTAGATCCTCTGACAAAACCCTTAGGAAGAAATATGATCTTAGAAACATCGAGGGGAATGAAACTTAAGTCATTGGCAAACAAACAAGTGATGGTAACCCAACCTTTGTGATTGGAGATCCCATAAATAAGGTTCATATGGGTAAAAACAAGTCACTTGTTAGTTCTGATAACACTAATTTGATTTTAATCAATTATGTCTATTCCTATGGTGTGTATGTAAGTGCTAGAGACTGCATTATTGAGAGACTAAACTTTGTTATTAAAATTTTGTGGTGAAAGAATTTTAGTTTAAACAAAGTTTTTAATGATTTTCATATCCCTTATGGGTGGTGTATGATTTGCAGCATACACTTGATAAAATCACCTATATGAGTGTCAAGTGGGGCCGCTTGCATGAGATCTTGGCATGATCTCTAGAGCACTCATGAATACTGGGCACGCGCTTGGCCTAGTAAGCGTAACACAGTGATAACAACAAGGATTGTGGGGGTGTATTGTGATTAAGAAATCTCTAGCACACGTCAAGTGTCTTTGGTTCATATAGCTTGCTATACCAACTACACTGTGTGTTAAGTATCTCAATCTAAGACTGGTTCATATAGCTTGCTATATCAGCTCTAATGTTTTACATCCTATGAGATCCAAAATAAAAGTTTCTTATCTTTTCTTTCAGCTTCTTTTGCAATAAGTGGGAGATTGTTGTAATAATGCTATATTATTGCAAATGAATATTTTGCAACGTTAATAAAACGTTGATGGCAACGTTCCTTTTTAGAATGTTGGTATTTTATTAATTGGCAAAGCAAAAAAGTTAACCATCTCTCTATCTCTATAAATAGAGAGTTCTTCCTCCATTCCAAGACACACCAAACTCGGTTTTCTCATTCTCCTCTCCTTTGTGTTTTATTTTTTAGCTCTTTTCTTCTTCTAAAAATATTTTGGGTTATTATTTTATACTCTTTTTTAGAGATCCTTGTTAGTACTGAGATCCTCAGAGATATACGGGGAAGTTCCTATTGTATCTTGGAGACTTGCGCAATACACCACAGATAAATATTCTGGAAAGTTCCTATTGTATCTTGGAGACTTGCGCAATACACCACAGATAAGTCTTTAAGGATAGTGACTTTACATGTCTCAGGAAATACTGCTCGTGATTTTGTCAGCATGTTTACAATAGATGGTAATTTGTGTATGAATATTGATTGGTGAATGATAGTAATTTATTTAATGACAATTATAAATGATGTTTGTGTGTGCTTTTTAATAAACTAGCTTACCATTTTTTTGTGTTTATGTTTGTTTGTTCATATCGTGGAGATGCAATGATTTTCTTTACTATGTGAACAGATGAGAATAGATCAGATGTTAGGAGATAAAGCCATAGTAAAGAACCAACCTTAGTCTTTTTAGTTGTGGATGTTGTATATACATTTGTTTATAAATATATATAGTTTTTTTTATAGAGTCTAACCACACTTTAACTTTTCTAGTGTAAGATAATTTGTTGATAAATATATTATTCTCTTTTATATTATATTATAGTATTATAGTTATATTTGGATAACTAAAAAATTTATATATGTTTTTTTTACTGTTTTTATTAATATGTCATTTATTTTATAATAATGTTAATATTATTGAAAATTTGGGAGATAATAATTGTGACAATATAAATATTTAGAATCTAATTTTATATCATCGGTTTTTCTTAGTACATTATAACTTTAATATAATATATTTAGTTATTTTATTTTTAAATAATAAATAAAATTACAAAAAATAAAAAATAATTCTAGAGTATTTTTATTTTCTTCCATACTAACCAAATCGCAGGAGAAGAACTCGGAAGAAGAAATGAAGCCGCTGCAAACGCTGCTGATGAAGTCACTCTCAGTTTGTTCTCTACCAGCTTCTGCTTCCACCCTTCAACAAATTGCCCTCCATCAACCAAAAGGTGTCATTTCTCTCTCTCTCTCTCTCTCTCTCTCTCTCTCTCTCTCTCTCTCTCTCTCTCCCCTCGTGTTATGCATGTATTTGGGTTTTTTGTTCCTCAGTGAGAGAATGAGCTTTTTTCGATTTTGGGCATAGAGTGATTCACTAGTCCAACTTACCAACTTTTTTAAATTAAAAGGCATTTTGAAGAGAAGGGTACCTGAATGAGGGTTTTAAGTTGCAGTTCTCCTAATCGATATTGCAGAAAATTGGTGGCAAATGTTGTTCATGCACTTACAGAGAGTTCTGTACTAATATCTTAAACTTCGAGCTAAGGAAAGCGTGGAGCTTTTTTGAATAATGGTTATTAATTAATAATGTTTTCTGAGAAAGCAGGAGGTGCTATGGATTAGTTCAAGTGTCATACATGGGAAAGTTATATTCTTTTAAACTCACTGAATTATTTTATGAATAGTTTGGGTTTGGTAGGTGTTGCAAAGGTTGTGCTGAAAAAGGGGAAGACACAAATCTTTAAGGATGGCAACCCAATGGTGTACAGTGGAGCTGTTGATAGAATAATCGGGCGGCCCCCTCCTAAGACTGGAGATGTTGTTCTTGTAGCCGATGGGACGGAGAAACCAATTGGATGGGGTTTGTACAACTCGGTTTCTATGTTCTGTGTTCGGCTCATGCAGCTTGAAGATGAAGCTACCAGGTTTGTATATATATATATATATGTGTGTGTGTGTGTGTGTGTATATATATATATATATATATGTATGGATGTATGGATGTATATATGTATGTATGGATGTATGGATGTATATATGTATGTATGGATGTATGTTTTTCTTGGCAATGTGCTACCTTGATAAACAAACCAAGACAAGAATCTAAAGGGTACAAGTTACTTTGATAAGAAACTTGGAAGCACAACGCCACAAAAGCTTGCTATTTTAATTGGAGAGTCCAAGGCTTAGAAGCCCCACATTCCTATTCTTTCTGTGGGGGACTCAAGTCCTAAAACTTGCACTTGGATTCTAACATTCTACCATGCTCAGCAGGCTTGGTGCCCATGCAAGTTTTCTGTGCACTAGCCCTTTGACTAGTCCTGGGTGACCATTGTACTGCATGCGTCACCAGCTACACCACACATTTTCAGCTACGAGACATGGTGGAATAGGCTGTGATACTGATTGATGATTACAAAAACACTCGGGGGAACTCACCCTTCAAAGATAATACTAAAGGAGGAAGAATCAAACACTTGAATACCCTAGCGGCGTCCCATAATACTCAATTCCCTATGATAGC
Source organism: Vigna umbellata (assembly GCF_029865625.1). Classification (NCBI taxonomy): domain Eukaryota; kingdom Viridiplantae; phylum Streptophyta; class Magnoliopsida; order Fabales; family Fabaceae; genus Vigna; species Vigna umbellata. Next base: position 2,709,976 of record NC_142173.1, read on the forward strand.
ATTGTTCTTGAGAACTGATGTCTCAACAACTCACACTCTTTGAAGTTCACTCGGTGACTCATCATTTGATTTCCTTTTTGGTTAGAACCTTCCATTGGTCAAAACCCTCCTTAGTAGCCTTATCTGAGACACCAAAGGCAACTCTAATACTATTTGATAAGATCCTTGGGGAAACCACAGCACAAAAGCTAACTATTGTGATTAGGGAGCTCAAGACCTTATATACCCCACGATAGAAGTCCACACTTATTGACTCAAATCCTTTACATTGCATTTCGATTGGATATAACAAAACCTTTGATAATAATGTTCTAATAGCATGACATTGTTACCAAAACGTGAATTGCCTAAGTTATGAAATTCTGGTAAAATAAAAATGTTGACATGATAATATTTACCTGAGAATATATTTTCTTAAATTTCACAAGAATTGCAATAATGCCTGAATAACTCAATAATTCTTAACATTGCTTTTCCATTGCATCACCAGACCTCTGATCATTAATTCTTGATAATACAGCGATTCATATTGTGCACTCAATATGGAGAAACTGATTGAAACAAGAATTGATGCAGCTGTTGAAGTGCGTAGAAGGTTGGGTCTTCCATCAGTCCACACAAATGCATACCGCCTAATCAACAGTGAGGGTGACAGGTGAGAGATGTAGGTTTTAACTTTTCTTTTTTATGTTTCAAATTGTCAACTTTAATGTACTGTATCAGGCGCTCATTTATGCTAAAAGAAAAATAAGAGTTAGGATCAGAAGATAGATTTTATTTGTAGCACCCTTGCCAATGTGGCAAGGTGGATAGGAAGGAGGGGGAAATGGTCAGAGTGCAAAGATAAAGGGGAGGGAAATTTTGGGGAAATGGCAGGGAGTCATTTGGTGTGTTTTTGGTGGAGCCACTGGGTGTGAGTGATTTTCATCTAACTTAGATTATTAGTAAGTATGCTATATGTTAAACTTCATTTCATGATTTTCTTTAATAATACACATAGCATGCCTGTGTTTACCATTATGGCTACCGATCACTTTATAAATTGATGTATTACATCTTCTTGATTTTGTTAAATGGAAAAGAAAACTTAGTCAAATAGTGCCGAGACCATGTGTTTTAATGATGTGTAGTTGATTTATATAGACAAGTTATATTAATTACACATAATGAGAATACTTGGTTTCCTCTATATCAGATAATCTATCACTACAGAATTGCTATGCAATAAATACATGATATTTATCTTTATTTTCAATGCTTTTCTTGTGATGTTGTTAACAATAATCTAGTTATGCACAGTGCTTCCCAGTACCAACAGTAAATGCTATTAATATCTGGTACATGTTTTACCAGATGCATATATCTTTTTATTTGAATTTCTATCCTTACAGCTTTAAATGCAAAATAAGGTCTAATCAAGAAGATTGCATGGTTTTGAATTGGGTTTGACTGTTCCCTACAGATTATCAGGATTGATAATTGACGTCTTTGGAGATGTAGCTGTAGTAGCATCATCTGCTGCTTGGGTTGAGAAATACAAATCAGAGATAGAGGCATGCCTCGGGAAAATCAATTATATCCATCATATAAATTGGAGGCCATCTGTTGATATTTTGAAGGAGGACGGGATGAATGAATCTGATTTAAAAGAAATGCATTCATCTACATGCCCTGAAAGAACAAAGGTATGCAACGATCAACAGTGCAATTTTTTCTTTACTTAAACCTTGGGGGCAGGGCATACATTGTTTTGTATGGGAAAGGCTAATCCCGAGTTTGATCTTAGTAAAGGAGCATGTATTCTGCATAGACAACAGCCTTACTTTTTTCTTCATAGATTTCTTTGCAGTCATCAAATTGATGTGGGGCACAAAATAAATAGCCACAACAAATAATAAGTGCTCCATATGGTTAATCACAGTTTGAAGAACCACTTCTAACACGCATATGTCTTATGAAGATGTAAATGAACCGAACTTGTTGAATGGAAGCTGTGATGTTTTTACAGAAGGGCGAAAATACACTGGAATTTCCATATTGAGTGAACATAATATATTCTTGTGTGTTTTTGTTCTCGATTCTTGTGTGTTTTGTTATTCTCGTATTATCTACTGTCAATTGTATATTTTTGCTCTACAATGTGTTATATAGTCATATAAGGTGTCTAGAACTAAGGATCTGAGACCTGCATTCTCACTTCTTAAGATCTTTTCAGATTGTGGAAAATGGAATTGGATACACAATTTCACTTAAGGGCCAGAAGACAGGATTTTATGCAGATCAGCGTGAGAATCGGCAGTTTATATCAACAATTTCAGATGGTCTAAAGGTTCTTGATCTTTGCTGCTATAGTGGTGGTTTTGCTCTAAATGCTGTGCGTGGAGGTGCTTTAAATGTCACTGGTTGGTTATATGATTTTAGTTCTCATCTTTTTTATAGCAATTATCACTGCTTACAATTGACATTATAATGCTGTTGATACTTTGCTGTTTTACTGTCTCATGCTTGAAATTTGGAAAGGAAGGATGCATACATCGTAGCATCCTTGAGCTAGTGATGTTAAGTATTCCTCACTCGAATCCAAACTTGGAACTAAACTTATAACATTTATCGCTAAATTTTAACAGTTAAACCTATTAATAATTAATCATTAATCAAGCAAGAGTCTTCCCATATTGTGGACCATTGATCTGAACGGCTTTAAGTCATCGAATTGCCTGCATATCATATGTATATCAGCTGTGACTCATCCTGTTTGTTAGAGAAGAAGATTAAGAATGGGATGAAAACTTAAGAGTGGGAATGACCGACTCTGTATAGTTTGTCTCCCTAACCGTATATAGGCCCGCCCCAGTAAGTTATAATAACCTAAGAACTATTCTGTATTACCACTGTGAGTTTTTTATTTTTATTTTTTTAAAGTAGGTGAATTTCTTTTCCCTGGCTTGAAATACTGTAAGTCTTCAGAAGTAGATTTGACATTCATCAGTAGCAATTGAGAATTTTCTTTTTATATTATAATAATCTTCTAAAAAGTCTTTGCAGAAACAAATATATTCAGTGATAGTTTACTTGATCAGTATTATATTGTGGCTACTGAACTGATTTAACGAGCTGATTATTCCAACAACTTTGTTAGGTATTGACACATCACTGCTAGCTTTGGAGCTTGCTAAAGAAAATGTTCTACTCAACAGCATTGATCCTGGAAGAATATCCTTTTTGAAGGAAGATGCAACTGAATTTATGAAGGGTGCTCTCTTGAGAAATGAATCTTGGGATATTGTCATCATCGATCCTCCTAAACTAGCACCAACAAAAAAGGTACCAATTATGTTTGTGATATGGTTTATGTTTTTTGTTTATTTTTTCTTTCATTTTGTAGTATGATCTATAACATTCTGTTATTAACTAATATTATTATTAGATTGGTTGTTATGGTTGTACCTGTATATGTGTGTCTGTAATTCTGTTATGTTTGGTGAGTTTATCTGGTGTATCCACAAGGTGCAACAGTTTATTCTACGGTCTAAAACATCTGATACTTAGTTTTGTAAATTCTCAACCACTTTCATTATGACACTTTCTTGAAGATCTTCACATAAGTTGGTCTAATGTTTCTTAGATACCCCTTTTATTCCCCAAAACATGTAACTACCTTAAAAATAAACATGTAACTATCTTAAAAATGTTTCCATTTTGAGGTGATTAAATATATCTCTATTGTTTATACATTTCTTAATGAATCTAGCGATTTGAAGTGGTATTTGCATTGCTAGTCTTCTGTTTACTGATTTGCTGCAAGTAAAAGATTGAAGTTTAAACCCACTCCTGCCTTTGGAAAACAAATATTATAAAAGAATAATAGAGTTTAGTAATTCTACTGTACGTGATTGAGTTTAGTAATAGAGTTTTGATTGAGAGTATAGTTATTTTAAGAACATTTTTATGTCATATTTAAAGTAACATTGTAAAGGTTTTGTATGATATATAGATAGATGGATGGATAGATAGATAGATAGATCTGCTAAGAGTTAGTGATTACAGGCTTTGTTGTGAAATCATCAGATTCATAACAGAATCATATACTCTCCTTCAATCTGATTGAATTGTTTGGTGATATTACTTTTGAATTTCAGAAGGCTTTGTTGTGAGTCGACAGATTTTGGATTTTAATTCTTTGTAACTTACACAACAGATTTTTCTCTCTTTTACCAACTTGTTTACTGTTTTGGGGGATTCCTTATCATCACATCTCTAATTTATGTTCCTCTTTGTCTTGGTGAGCTACTTTTAATCAAAGAAAAGAAAAATTTTATTCAGTTATTTTCATGTGTTGTTGGTTTTGAAACAGTAACACAGGGAAATTGCAAGGCAGTTGAGGTCGTACTTGTATATGTGATGCACATAGAAATGCTTACTACGTTGAATGTTTGATTGGAAACAAAGATAAGATTAAGGCATGCTTTTTTCAGTCATTGAATCTCAATGAAGATATTTAATGCCATAAACTGTGTACTTGAAACTGAAAACAATAGATCTTGCAAATTCTTGTTTGAGCTGGCATTGTCTCTAAAATTTTACAATTAGCAGGTCATTGTTTCTTCTACTTACTCACTGAGTTTTCTCTCTTTGAATGTTTTATCACCTTATAGGTTCTACACAGTGCATCTGGCATGTACCGGAATTTGAATTCCCTTGCCATGCAACTCACCAAAAGAGGTGGTCTTCTGATGACCTGTTCCTGTTCTGGAGCTGTGACCCAAAGTGGGATATTTCTACGTATTCTTCAGGTAAGTTATATGCTTTAGATCTAAAACCTGGGCTCATCAGCCAAGACTTTAAGTTTTCTAAATGATTTTTGAAGGTCACCGAGTTTACGAGTCCTAATTTTATGTCCTTGTTTTATCAACAGACTGTGGATAATTTTGAATAATAAAAGAAAATGTTCAGTGAAATATTTAGCCTTTGTTTTAGAACAAATTGCACTCTCCTTGTATCAAATTATGCTAAACAACATTCAAATTCCCTCAGGTTTTAAAATAAACACCCACCTCTCTTATGTTTGTAATAAAATGACATTCACATTCTTGTTGGTTTTTAAATATATATTCACCTTTCTTATGCTTTTAGTAATTGATATTGAAGCGAGAACATGTCAAGGTGTACAAACAACTCAAATACTAACCTTTTAATGTGTAAATTTTTTTACATAATTGGTTAAAAAGACTATAACCATTCATTTCTAGAGTTTGAAGACCAAAATGTATTAAAATTTCAAACATAGACAAATTCCAATTTTGCATTAAAGTTATGAGACTCAAAACATATTTAATCCATTTTTTTATAAGGGAGGTGAGTGTCACTTTATTAAAGGCATAAGAGAGGTGAATGTTATTTGTTAAAATCATGAGGGAAGTTAATATCTTTTTAAAATATATAGGGAGTATGAGTTTTATTCATTCAAAACATAAAGGAGATAATTGTTTTTTTCTAAATGATAGGATATGTTAGCATCATGTAAATGTAATTTTTAATCATAGCTTATTTTTCAAAAATTGTTGAATATTAAATTTCATGGCTGCAAATTTTGGTGCAAGTTTTTCCAAATAAGTTGTACAGAAAAAGGGCTTTGATATAAGTTGTACACAAAAAGCAGAAGTATAACAATACAAAATGTTATCTATATTGAAATGAAATCTTTATTTATTTTTAGATAACTGTCCTCATATATTTTTTGTTCAGACATATTCATATTCATGAAAAGAGTTGTGCAAATTTATTTATCTGTTTATAAAATAAAAATTGATGACAAAACATGAAAGAAATAAACATTTCAGCAAGTTCTGATGTTAAAATAAAATAGAAATATTATTAAAAGAAAATAAATAACTAGGATTATAATTTACAAAAAGTGATTTAATTATACTATTTGAACAAAATAGATTATTTTCATCTCATTTTTGGTGAGCATAATCTGGAATAAACTTATTTTGATTGTAATTAATTATAACAAATTCAAGGTCTTGTTTTGATGAGAAATTTTTGTGGCTTTAGGATCACATAGGATTAGAGAAGACTTACCAATTCTTTACTCACACAAGAACCTTAATTTAAGGTGATTTCTTTTAAATGGTTAAGCACCGTTGGATGTATATACTTATAAGCAATTTCTATAAAAGCTCTAAGAATTCATTTGTTCCAATTGTATTCTCAACTCTGAAGTTGCTCTTACCCTTATTTCTTTTTATTAGGGTGCAGCATCTATGGCAGGTAGGAAAATCACTGTTCTCAGACAGTCTGGAGCAGCATGTGATCATCCTATTGATCCATCATATCCCGAAGGCGCATACCTGACCAACATTCTTTTGAGAGTTTCATGAGTAATGTATTTAAGTGATTTCATTTCATTCATTCAAGTTTTTTTTTTCTATTATATATTTTAATGCAACTTTGCAAAATATCCTCACACCAGAATCAGTGAAAAAGACATCAGTAGAAAGGAAGAAAAAATGATGATAGGTTTGTCTCAGTTATTCTCATACTAATTTTATCATTGAAATTGAAATGTGAAACTGTCAGTCACAGTTTTACAAGAACAAGGGATGGAAATCAGAATGAGACCTTCTAAACATTGATGCTATCTCAAAGATGTCTCTGAGAATTGGATTGCATTAGAAGTCTTGGGTTGAAGACACTTTCACTACATATTCGTCCTTTCAATGGCTTGTGTTTTGTCATTGTGTTCACTTTGGGGTGATTCGGGGAGATGATCTAGGGAGTGTAACTAAATGGATTTGAGGATAAATTTTTGTGTGTTTATTTGAGTGGATTTGAAGGTAATTGAGAGTAAATTTAGAGGTAAAATTTGTGAGAATTACTGTAAGATTTGATTGATTTGACAGTTTTAAAAAATTTGTTTAATTGGTAAAAATTGAAAATTATCGAAATGTTTCTAGTTATTAAAGTAATATAAAATGATAATTGTTAATGTTATATTTTATTATAAAAATGTGTATAAAGACTAAAAAATTAAAATAATTATTAAAATTAATTTTTAAAAAGTAAAAAAATTATAATTTAGTAAAATAAATTTGTTTTATTATTATTATCATTATTTATTATTATTATTATTATTATTATTATTTTTTATTTTTTTATTATTATTATTCTTTGTTATTATTATTATTTGTTATTATTATTATTATTACTATTATTATTTTTATTAGTTATTATTATTATTATTATTATTATTATTATTTGTTATTATTATTATTATTTATTATTATTATTTATTATTATTTGTTATTATTATTATTATTATTTATTATTATTATTATTGTTATTATTAGGATTATTATTATTATTATTATAAGTACTTAGTCAAACCCTGCAAATTAGACTCTTGGATATTTCAAAAATTGAAACCTCACTTTTCTCTACCAGTTTTACATTGCAATACTTCACTTACAAAAACCTTCATAATTGAACTCATCAATAATACTCCTTGCTTGAAATGAAGTCATTGTTGGCAAACTCGACAAAACACGCAGACGAGTTTTTGACCACAATTTTACCATGTTAATTGACAAAACTCCACTCTACATGGCTCAACACCAACAACCACCACTGGTTTCTCGATTCACCACCCCTTCAACCCACCACTACAACATCAACACCATCACAATTCTCAATAGCCCTTTTACGACCCACGTTTCTTCCAAAGCGCGTCCTCCGCTTCCTTCTCGTCACCACTTTCAATGCTCTCACTTAATCCATCACGCTGGAATCGAATACCATATTTTGGAAACCAAATACATAATGTTTGGAACCGAATAAAAGGAAGTAGGAATCGAATACAAGTTCCATATAAATTCCTCATACGCCTGGAACCGAATATGGGTTGTCTGGGAACCGAATACGCCACCAACAAATCACTGTTCTTCATCTTCTTCAGCTTCAAAAGTCATCTTCATCTTTCAACCAGTTTGTTCTTCATTGTAAGTCTATAGTGACTATATAAATCAATGTTCTTCTCATGTTTTTATTATTAATCAAAATATTGGACTGAGTTCTTTGTAATTAGAACAAAATATGTGTGATAATTGGAATTGGAATTATAAATTACGCAGAGGATAAATGAGACTTTGCACAACCAATCCCTCCAAATCTCTTCACTTTCACAGATGATAAAAAAAATGATGCATCCCACAAATCCTTTCAAACCGTTCCTTCCATTTTTTGTCAAGTGAACACATAAATCACTTCATTTCTTCACTCTCAATCTCCTCTGAACAGTGAACACATAAATCACTTCATTTCTTCGCTCTCAATCACTTCTGAACAGTAAATTATGTTCAAGTAAACACAACACAAATGAAGTGAAAGGATTTTTTTTTATTTACATATTATCTATTTTTATTAGTAAGAATTGAACTTTATCTCAAGAACATGTAAGTAACTTTTTATGTGGGGATCTTCTTGGTGGATAGTTTGAAATGTTGAGTTTTGAAACATACTTTGGTCTTTGGTGAGTTCCAAGGATTTAACTTACCTGAATATTAAATTTACAAAACAATAAAAATAAAATAGTATATACTTTTCTGAATTTGCTGATGAAGTTCGTTTCAAAGTGTATTTTTCATGAAAGAAGAATATAATATATTTCCTACTTAGAATTAATTTATAAATAAACTAATTTATAAAATTTCTCTTATAATTTTTTAAATTTCTCTTATAATTTTTTAAATATATATTTTTTAACTTGTGGATAAATTAGTTTTAGTTTGTAAAGAAAATATATTATATTCCTTTTTAGTACCTCAGATTTGTTCAAGAAAAAATTGTCTAAATGGATTTTAATACGGTGGGATTGTTTTGTAGTTGTAATTCTCCAAAAGATATTAGTCATGATAGGATTGAGTTTGCCTTTGTTTAACAATTTGTCTCATAAATAGTTTTGCACTCATAAAAGTAATTCTCCAAATACCAAAAAGTTAAAATAGTAATTGTAAGTTTATTTTACAATTTATTAAATGGACCTCTTAGAGAGAAAGTTTAACATGATCTCCTACTATAATGTTAATATTTACTTGTAATAGTATGTGTAATGTGAAATGTTTAATAATAATATTCATATGATAAAATTTCAAACTCGAAGAATTTTGGTAAGATATCTCTTTAGGGGTTGTAGGCAATGTGTGAATTGTTTTTTTAATGTCTTTCCTTGTAAGTAATACATTAATTAATAGGTTTTCATGCCTAAGTTAGATGAACAATCAAATTAACTAATATTCTTAATACACTCGGGACCCACATCAACATTCCACTATATTCAATACAACAATTTAATTCTTACTAGAAGTCTAGTTTTAATTTATTTATAATTTTTAACTTAAATAATAATAATATTAATTATACTTTTGACTACTATATCGTATCTTTTTTTAACTTTCTTTTTAACAATATACTGTGATGCAGAAATAAGTTTTTTATAATCGTTTAAGATAAAGAAAATTCATTAGTTTAGTTTTTGTATGAATAATTTACATACATACATTTAACGTACTATTATGATTTGATAACATTTCTAAAAGTTATTACTATTATGATTTACAATTTAACCATTAATAACTAGCTTTCATTCACATACTCTCCTACAAAACCGTAGATGAATGAAAAAACAATTAACATTATAATCAATAATATACCGCTATACAAAGATTCCATGGCAAGGGTTAGGACTCTGCAAAAACAAAGAAACTTCAGTTCAACAACTAGTTGTCTCTCCTCAAATTGTTTCTTAATGTGTATTATTTATCATGTTTATTTTAACATCACATCATTGAAGAATGTGTCCTACAAGTTTAAACAAAACAACCACTGCTTTTTTTTCTCTTTTTTTTCACTCACGAAAAAGGCCAAAAGGTGTAGCCAGCAGGAACTTTCCTATGTTTCCCAGTTTGTATAAAAGTAACTAGCTCATATATTGAACACTATGTCATCACAAAATACAAGATATTGAGATTCTGATGCAGAAAACCGAAAGGCATTAGAATAATTTTTGTGGGGTAGGGAACAATAACAACACCTAACATCTGAATAGTATTATTATTAGCATGTGTGAATATTGATTGATGTACAAAATTAGAACCGCCATTGTAGTTTGTATAATGCACAATCCGTGTAAAAATCTATGAAGATCAATCACATTCAGTTTCTCTGCTCATTGCCCTCCAGGGTTCCTATTCCATGACAGATAAGAGGGATCTCCAAGTTGCCTGAACAAAGAGACGATCATCATATTAGGAGCAAATTATATTCACAACTACCATTGTCCGTGGTGTTGAAATATATGAACTTCAGACAAAACAAGAAACTACTTCGCAATTTCAAAGGATATAGAGTTGAGTATGTTACAAGGGAATCAACATGCATCATGTACTCCTAATATTTTGACTTTTGTAAGAGATAATGCCATTTTGTTTTTATTTGTTCCAGCTTTACTTGCCAGAAGAAAGCTCTCACATGACATGAACTACATTAGATACACAACTAATTTGCAATACGCTAGGCAAACAATTAACTAGACCAATATGTAGCTTCTAATCAAATTGATTAATGGGGTAATGATCAATAGTTTAGCAACTGAAAAAGTGGTGGTATGGGAGAACTTGTAAGTTAGAAAAATGTTATTAATATGTGCAAAAAGTGAGGGCATTGAACACCATTTCTGGTCAAACACATATTTAAGAAACTAAGGAACAGAATGAGGAAGTGCATTATGCTATGCCATGAACAGAATGGAGTCAAAAAAGACTTGCAAGGTAAAAAGTAGTAGGGGATTTCATTACCTAGGCTTGACAAGATATACAAGAGTAAAGACCATGGCCAAAAAGAAGCTCAATCCTCCAACAGTAAGATAAGCAATGCCAAGGAAGTCATTCTTCCCGCCGAGCCAGGTAGTAGTTGACAGAACAAGCTTCTTCTTGCCATTAAAACTGTATGTGTTGTAGACATTGTTCAAATTCACCTGAATGACATCACCTTTCTCCAAATCCACTTCAATCCTTCCATACAACTTCCTAAAAGTTGGCAAAGCTGCCGTTCGCATCCAAACAATGAGATCCTCTTGCTTATTCAACTGTTACATAAACATTCAAAAAGTGAGCAACTTTTCTCATTGATGCAAGCAAATAGAGAATGCCAAGACAATCAAAAGATGAAAAATGAAACAGATTGTAAATTATAAAAACGAGAAAAAAAAACAATTACCCTCTCAGCACAAGTAACACAAATGCCTTAATCAGACTGGTGCAGAATGGACCATTACTAATTTACTACCATGCAGAGGATAGTCATTTCAGTGCACAACTCAACATGCCTTTTTGTTCACCAGCATATTCATCATTTGCTTATTCAGAGTCAGGAATCAATAAAAGTTGGGAGGATCAAAGGTCTCAAAACTTGGATAGGAAGATTCATTCATATCAAAAGGTGCCTAAAATTTCAGTCTACGAATCTAGTCTCTGATCTTAACTAGAAATTCAACAACTTTATTAAATTTGGACAAGGACATTGGAGTAGTTGTATGACATACTCAATTATTATCTACAGCTATCACTCAGTATGGACTAAATTATGAATTCTGAATACAGAAAAAGGTCAAAGCTCAATCCTCACTGCAATCAAAGGATGGCTGATGGTTTAATTATTTATATGCTTCCACACTATGAGCATTTACAAAATAAATATATTAACATTCCTTCCAAAAACTTTCCTGTCTTTGGATTGATTAACTGAGTTGTTTCAGCCAGTTATATTCAAAACAAATAGTTAATCAGATATCCAAACTTTAGCATGATAACTATATTGGTAGTTTCAGTTTTTAAAATCAAATTGTGGTTTAGAGAACAATTTTAGTAAGAAAAACATAAAGATCAAAACAATACAAAACCTATGTGCACACAGTATGGACACCAATCATTACTATTAGACAGCCTGAAGTGTAATTAAGTAGAAACAGAACAATATTAAACCAAAAGTTGCAAGCACAAATATATTTATATTTAAAAGGGGCTTACAATTGACTGCTGTACAGCACATATCAAACAACCTCAATTTACTGTTCTGGACTTTATGAGAAAAGGAGAATTATGCACACAGATGCTTTTTTTTAATCAAAATTTTAGTTCAAAGAAAGACTTACAGGTGTGTTTTCATCAAGACTACCACCCCCTATTAAAGAACCATTCTGAAAATTTTTAGGAAAAACATCACTTCCAAATTTGTGATCCCTATCACTTTTCCATGAGATGTCGTTCTTGTTCACTGTCAAATTAATGCTGCTGCGTGAGAAGCTGTATGTATCGTTGAACAAGCTCCAAGCTATAAGACCACAGGGTACGATTGGCATTCCATTTGCTGAATCTTCAGGGTCACAACCACTTGTTGAGTTAGCATTTTTGGAATCCCTCAGCTGGTCATCATTTCGGCTTTTAACATACCTAAATTACCAAATAACATATTTATAATAATTACATGAGAAAAGAACTATTTGCATTACATTCCACCATTAGCCAAACAAACTTTGAAACTGAATTATTGAAGGATTCAGTCACGGAAGACTATAATGGACCATTCATAATATAAGATGAATGCATGAAAAATAAAGAAGTTCATAATTGCCTCTTAAACTTTTATATCTGATGCACTTCCCTTGAACTCTTCAAGTTAAAAAAGAGTCACAACTTACAACTCAAAGATTTACAATTATTATTTGTTAAAATATTTTTTGCATTTTACATGCTAGATTTTAAATGAATTTCATGTCAGATATCAAACTAGTTATTTATGTACTTTCATTGTAAAATTGTAGCAGACTAACAGGAAAGGATGAAACCAAATCTGAAGTTCAGTGCAACTCAATAACTTCTGTTAGCAACATGCACAATATCCCAATGAAAGAGAGGGTTCTGTAAGATTTTTGGCAGTCAACCATAAATCTTTGTTGAATGCTTGAATCCTTACTAAATAACAATAAAATTCTCATTGGCTGATAACATTAAATTCAAATTGATGATAGAATTGCGTGGTTCACAAGAAATAAAAGGAGAACATACCGCCTATGATTCTGGTAAAAGTTGTCAAGCTGGTAGTAAACATAGATAGGAGACTTCATACGCTTGTCCACCTATTCACAAGAGCAATGTATTGAAAAACAAACAAATTAAGCAACCATCAAAATTTGAAATACAGAATTCATCAATTATGGGAGACGATTCAATATGACAATAATGGTTAAACACCAATAAGAGAAATCAGAATCAAGAAAACTTACATGTAGCGTCCTATTGCATGGCTTTTCACCAGGAGTCTGAATGTATGCCACCTTGTCTGTCACATTTGTTGGTATGCACTGAGAGTCATACCTATCAATAATCTCAACAACCTGATAGATATAATCAAAATCAGCACTCAGCAGTACTCATAATATACAGAACTGGTAAGCATAGTTCACAAAGTATTGCACTCAAGCATACATCATGCGAAGCAATTAGCGAAGCAACTCCAATGGGAATGAACACTATGGTGACAATCAAGAAGGCTGAAATAACCTGCATGGAAAGTAACACACCATGTAAACCATGACTTCTAAAAACATGAAAGAAATCACTGACAACACATCCAAACAGGTAGACCTACTGCTCGTGGTGTGAGAATAGGCTTGCACGCTGGTAGTTCTTGTTGTGTAAACTTTGAGTCTGGGAAGCAAAAAAGAAGTTGGGGTTAGAAGCAACAAAAGACACAAACACAATTGTTGATAAATCAAAGCATATTGTCTAAGTTCAAGAATTTCAAAGAACTTTAGTCAACAAAGTTCTGTGCAATTAGAAACAACAAAGGATACAAACGCAAAAGTTTGTTCAATCAAAACAGGCCATCTAACTTCTTAAAGTAACAAAAAATCCCCAACTAGCTCAACAACAAAATCCATGTCAAAAACATTTCCTTACAAAAACACCAGCAGATAAAAAGGGGTAATGTTTGCTAAACAAAGTCTAATAAATTATTGAGACAACAGCTTCAAAAAGGGTCTCAAGAGAAAAACTCCATCCTCCTTTGAGAAACAAACCCCAACAAAACCATCAACCCTTCGCCATAAAAAAGA